>NC_037675.1:87444729-87550555 GCF_003255815.1 Theropithecus gelada
ATGAGCTAAACAGCAAATTAGAAACAATGATAGATAGGATTAATTAACTGGACGCTAACTAGGTAAAAATATATCATAACTGACAGAGGGAAAAACTTATAAATACAGAAAAAAAGCTTAGAGATTCATATGAAACAAGTTAAAAAATTCAAGCATCCATGAGTTTAAAGTGCCAAGAGAAAAGAAATAGAATGTGGTAACAACAATATTTGAACATTATTTGGAGAGAGAGTTGCAAAATTGATTAAAAACATCAAACCACAGATTCTCAAATATCTAATTGCGCATAGCAGAATATTTACAATAAAACCACACTGAGATAGATCATACAAAATTACTGAAAGCCAAAGATAAAGAAAAAATTATAAAAGTAAGATACAATATGTCCAAAGGAGCAATAATTAAATTAATGGCTTGTTTTTTAGTAGAAAAAAATAAAGCCAAGGTAAAGACAATAATTACCTGACCTGATTAAAATAACAATCTCAACAACTATTCCTATGACAACACAGGTTTGAAAGTGAAAGGAGGACATGATATGCTTGGCAGCACAATTCAGAAAAACGCTTATATGGCTGTGCTAATATTCAACGAGGTAGCTCTAAGGAAGTGTATATTATGAAAGATCTATTTCCTAAAATAAAACAGTCAGTCTTAAGAAATAATTTAGCACTTTAAAATTTTTAGTCATCTAAAAAATAAAAAAATACCTAACAGAAATAAAAGAAGAAATAGATATATTTGCAATTAGAAGGGGACATTTTAAAATTCTGTCTTTTGATACTAATAGCACAACAAGCCGGCAAACAATTCTGCAAGGATATCCATAGTAAACTAAGTAGACTTAATTGATGCTTATAGAACCATAAACTTCAAACTTCACAACACACATTGTTTTTCAACCTTAAACTTCATAACAAACTGTTTTGTTTTTTTTTTTTTTAATGCACATGGGGCATTTAACCAAAATTAACAATATGCAAGTCTGTAAAACAAGTCTCAAGAAGTTTTAAAGTCGTGTTCATTCAATTTGACTAGGTGTAGTCATCTTGAATTTAAATGTAAATCAACATTGCAAGACACAGGAGGCTTCATCCATACCAACTTTATTTAGGTTTAAGAAAAGATAAAAATATGCAATACAGCATGAATACCAGGAGCATAGCAGTAATATCAGGCATACCATCTCATGTCTCCAATATGCTCTTGGGATGTGGATGCTAATGACCAGTTTAGTTTAGAGAAGCTAGCCTCTCTGGGGCTCCTTCAGCTTTTATGACATGTTGATTACATAATACCCTCCTGAACGTGTGCTTTGTGCCCATTGTCCAGAGTACTTCAGTATCATCCATAACAGGTTACTCAATAAGCAATCTCAACAATAAAGTACAGGTACTCATCAAAACATAGCACTCATTGTGAACCTAGTATATTCCTATACATTTCTTGACTTATTATAAAATAATTCTATATGTATCATTCATGTACCAGTCTTTCTGAGGTTACAGAGAAGAATTCAGATCAGCTACTAACTCACCTTCCAGAACGGAAAATAATTAATATGAAGATAATTATAACACACTAAACTATTTGGAAATTAAACAATACATTTCCAAATAAATCATGTCTAAGAAAGAAAGGGAACAAAAAAAATTGTGGGATATAGGGAAAATTGTGTTTAGAAAGAAGTTAGGATAAGCCTAGGAAATTAAACACAATAAAGTACAGAAGGAAGGGAAAATAAGATTTATAACAAATCTATAGTAGAAATAATAAAAAGTCAAAGGTTATTTGAAAATGAAACTGCAAAAATGAGCAATCAACATAATAATACACAAATCACCAATATTCAAAAAAAAAGGGGACCTTAAATCAAATTTTATATATTAAAAAAAAATCACAATAATATTATGAATGTCAGTGTTAACCAAAAATGATAAGATCTATACATCTGGAAAGAAATGCTTTATTTCTTAGAAAGGGTTGCAGCCTGCAGTCTTGCCATCCTACAGGCTGGGAAGAGTAGCCTTCAGCAGAAACTGAAAGCAGACACTTGATGGGAGGAAAAGGTAGAACAGGAAGTTCCACCCTAAGTATGCATATTTAACAGGTTATAGGAGGAGCTATAAATATTAATGAAGGGGCACACATGCATAGTAAGCAAATATGCATGTTACATGTAATCCATGTTCACTTTGGAGTAGAGCCTTAACACTTAAATAAATTACATTTAGGCCCTATACATCAAAAGTTGAAGCTGGGTCATGAAGGTCATGAAGGCCCTCATTGTGCAGCCTCTGTAAACCCGCTAAAACTATTTGATGGTAGGTGTTGTTTTATCAGCAGAGAGTTACTGAAATTCATCTCTTGTCCAATCAAAGCTGTAATTATGGTTTGTGAAATGGGGTGGAGCATCAATTAGTGAGCATCTGGTAGTCAGTGGGCTGCAATTGTTTCAATATTGTTTATCACAAGGCTGCTAGAGGAAAAAGAAAAAACCTTGTGGCGGTTTGAGCATAGTTTATTTTTTAAGTGTAGAAGTGCATGACTTAACCATTATTTGGTATGGCCTTTGGTTTTGCTGAGAAATTGATATCACATTGCCACAAAAGTTCATTCCATGGGTCTGATCTCTATTTTAACAACTGTATACTATATATTTGGCAATCTACATAAAATGGACAAATATTTTGAAATGCCATATCTACTAAAAATTGGATACTTAATTTAACATACTTCTCTGTGATACTGTGAAATATATATTTAGACTTCATCTCTGTATCCTGGCCAGAACTCCACAAACCCTGGGAAGATCTGGAGTGATGTGTGTCTTTTGTGTGCTAATGAGATAACTGGTGACTGGGGTCCCTAGATCGTTTCAGTATGGGGGTTAATCACCCAGAAACACCTAGGAAAGATTAGAGAGGTGGGACTTTCAGACCCACTTCAGTCTTGGGCAGAGGGGCTGAAAGTTGAGTTGATAACTAATGGCCAATGATTTAATTAATCGTGCCTTTTTTTTTTTTTTTTTTTTTTTGAGACGGAGTTTCACTCTTCTTGACCAGGCTGGAGTGCAATGGCTTGATCATCTTGGCTCACTGCAACCTCCACCTTCCAGGTCCAAGCGATTCTCCTGCCTCAGCCTCCCCAGTAGCTGGGATTACAGGTGCCTGCACCCATGCTCTGCTAATTTTTTTGTATTTTTAGTAGAGTTGGGATTTCACCATGTTGGCCAGGCTGGTCTCGAACTCCTGACCTCGGCCTCCCAAAGTGCTGGGATTACAGGTGTGAGCCACCACGCCCAGCCTATTTGTGTCTTTTGTAATGAAGCCTTCATAAAAACCCAAAACGGCTAAGATAGAAGAACTTTTGGATGGCTGAACCTGTGAAGGTTCCTGATATGCCCAGAGAGAGCATGGAAACTCTGCACAGCTTCCCCCATGCCTCTCCCTACCCACCTTTTCTATCTGGCTGTTCATCTGTATTCTTTGTAGCATTATTCATAATAAATCCATAAAGATAAGTAGAGTGTTTTCCTGAGCTCTGTGAGCCACTCCAGCAAATTAATAAAACCCAAAGAGGAGGTTGTAAAAACTCCAACTTATAGCTGGTCAGTCAGAAGCACACATCACAACCTGTACTTACAAATGGCACCTGAAGTAGGGGGCCATTTTGTGGGACTGCATCATCAACCTGTGAGCTCTGACGTTACCTTCAGGTAGATAGAGCAAGAATTAAATTGAATTAGAGGCTGCTCAGCTGGTGTCTGCTGCAGAACTAATTGGTTGCTGGTGGGTAGAAATCCCCACAGATTTTGGTGGCCAAAGATGCTGTGTTAAGTGGAGTTAGATGCATGAGAGTAAGAAAAAAAAAAAAAAGAACAAAGAAACACTTCGGGTTTGTGTTTTTCCATGAATCTCAACATTTCCACAATAAAATCCAGGCCCAGGAGTTGATCAGTGAATTTTTTCAAACATTTAAGAAAGAAACAATGTAAATATTACACAAAATATTTCAGGAATAAATAATGTGGAAACAATTCACAAATTATTTTCTAAGGTCGGGAAAACCTTGATATCAAAATACCTAGTGAAAAGAAAAAAGGAACGTCACAGGTCAATCTTTCTCACAAGCACAGTTGCAAAGTTCCTTAAAAAAATGAGAAAATTAAACCCAGTATTTTCTACAAAGAAAATTCATCAGGGTTATGTTTCTTTCTACCAGAAAGCAAGGTTTCTCTGACATTTCAAACTCAACCATGGAAATTAACTTTATCTACCCACTTACATACCAAAATAGCAAAATAAACCAAAACAAAGTACTTGCAAGTAACAAATGTTGGTGAGGACATGATACAATTGGAACTCTCATGCACTGTTAGTGAGAATTCCATTGGGTACATCCATTTTGATATATTGTTTTGTATCACCTTCTAAAGTTTAAAATATGTATATCTTATGACCCAGTAAGTATACTCCTATGTGTATGTTCAACATAATTGTAGAATTATATTTAACAATGGCTATATATGAGAATATACAGAGCAGTATTATTCATGATAGCCCAGAGTGGAAATAATATAAATGTCCACCAAGTATAAATGGAAAACATAATTTGTGGTATATTCATCTCATATATTGATAATACTATAACATTAAAATTTAAGCACATGCAATGATATGAAAAAATCTCAGAGACACAAATTTGAGTACAACAGCTAGATATGAGGCTGCACATGCTCTGCAATTTCTGTCATATAAAAGCAAAAATGAAAAAAGCTAATCCATGGTTACAGAAGTCAGAACAATGTTTATTTTAGGGGGGATAGCATCTGGGATGGGCCTGAGGCAGTCTTTTGGAAAGCTGGTAACTTTCTATTTCTCAATCTGGATGGTAGTTACACAGATGTGTTTACTTTTCAATAACTACCAAGATGAACTATTATGATTTATGAATTTTTCTTTCTATATACTATATTTTAAAATAAAAGAAAATGAACAGGAATGTTCTGCCTCAAACAAAGAGATCTTGTGATGAAGACTCATCAGTGTTGTTCTCTATAAGCTTGAAGAGGAATGGTATCAGGTAGGTCCAATTCCAAGTGACCAATTGGAAAATGGAAAATTATCTAGTTATGTTTCATAGGGAATTTGTAGATAACCAGAGGATTGAAATAGAGCCAGCCAATGTTTTTTTTTTTTTTAAATTGTAACAGTTTGGCTACAGAGATTTACCCCTAGGGAGATTAAATGGCTTTACCAAAATTTTAAATAAGATATTCAGCCATTTTATCATTGGCTGTATAATCAGTTGAGGGAAATTGAGGATGCTTAGATGAAGAAAGAGGTGGAAGTGAACAGTGGGTAAAGAAAATCACATTGCCAGTAGGATCATGTCCTGTGCTCAAACTGAAACCATATCCATCTTACTTTTTTGGCGTGAAGATAGAACAATAGGTAATAACTCGTAACTATTTATAAAGTAGAAACTCTGCAATATAGTGGATGGGGCTACATACAACTTAAAGTTAAGCCTACTCAGGAAAATAGAAAACACAACCTTATTCTTACATAAATATTTCAGCTCATGTTATATGATGGTCATATTTCACTTATCCATCCATCCATCCATTGTGTGACACATTTGGAACTTGAAGTACAAATGAGAACCAGAGAATGAGTAACAAAGATCTTAAACAGGCAAAGTTGATTAATTCACTCACAGGAAACTATCTCCGAATCTAACTTACATCCGTTGATTCTTAGACACAAGTTTAGCACTTTTGGTTTATGTGCTCTCCATAAAATTGCAACACCAAGATTGGGCATTCCGGTATTCTAGAACGCCAATATTTTCCTTAAGCATTTTATTTCACGTATTGATTAGTAGCTTCAGTCATTCTCAGCAGGAGAGTGTGTTTTGTTTGTTTGTTTGTTTGTTTTGTTGTTGTTCCCCATGTGCCTCCTTCACTGTCCCTGAAAACACCAGCCCTCTATGCTATCACTCAGCTCTAGCAACGACTTCATCATGGTCATCTGCCCCATCTTCTTCCCTGCCAAGGAAAAAGAAAAGTTTTGCTTGAATTTTGTGAGAGGGCCCTGTGAAGCGGGTGGATGTCTCTATAGAAAACAGATTAAATCAGGGTAATCTCTCCCATGTTAGTAGGTAAGAACATTAAAAGATCTGGGCAGAGGAGCTGCCCAGAAGCAGTGGTTCTAAGTGATCCAAACAGAGTTAATGAAGAATTCAGGAACACAGTGGGACCAGGTTACAGAGGTGGCAATGATGAGGAACACAAGTAGAAGAAAGAAGGAGAGTCAGTAGAGGCTAATACTTTCTATCAAAATGACTATGCTTCTTACTTTAATCCGTTCTTGCATCTCTGAAAAGGAATACCTGAGACTGAGTAATTTATGAAGAAAACAAGTTTAATTACCTCACGGTTATGCAGACTGTACAGGAAGCATGCACTAATATCTGCCTCTAGGGATGGCCTCAGGAAGCTTGCAATCATGGCAGAAGGTAAAAAGGGAGCAGGCATACTACATGGCCAAGAGAGGGAGCAAAGAGGGGAGTGAGGAGGTGCCACACACTTTGAACCAACCAGATCTCACATGAACCCAGAGCAATAACCCACTCATCACCAAGGGGAAGGCACTAAGCCATTCATGAGAAATCTGCCCCCATGAGTCAAACAACTTCCACCAAGCCCCACCTCCAACACTGGGGATTCTATTTCAACATGACACATTTGAAGGGAACAAACATCCAAACCCTATCACTTGTTGAACATTAATACTGCGATAAATTTGTATTTTCACCACGGTTTGGAAATATTTATACATTTTTATATTAGAAATGCGTTAACTTTTTGACTCATTTAATTTAATTTATGAATAGTTTATTTTATGAATTATAAATAAAAATCATTTTATGCTTATATTTTACAACTATAACAATATGGTAAATAGATATAAAAATAAAACATCAATATTTAGGAGTCACACAAGAGACATATATATACATGTATACATGAATATATGTGTGTATCTACATATACGTGTGTACATACATCTATAATTAATACATAAATTAGATAGATAAATGCAAATCACTACATGGTACAGTAGAGTTTAGGCACACAATGATAGTGGAAGGTAGGAAGAAGCAGGCTCACAGGTGTTAGTGAATAATGACTGTGCATCTAACAGATACAAAAGTGAAAACAAATACATCAAAAGGAAACGGAAGACATAAAGCCACCCCAGTAAAGGGCAAATCCAGTCTCTGGAAGAGATCTCCACCATGGTCTGGATCAGTGTTAGTGTTCACAACGATGACATGGAGGAATGTGAAAAATAGTTATTGCACTTTTAAAAATTAAGAACCAAATAGTATAGTTCTTTACAAGTATATAACTAGTTTCCAGATGTGTAAAGAAAACTTCCATCACTACAAAATAATTCAAAAAGCAATTTTCTGCATATTTAAAGAATGTGCTTATCTTTGCCTTCCTTTCAAAACTATCCCCTGACAGAAGTTCATTGAGTTTTTCTATTTAAATAGAAGAGGCTGCCTTTTGTTAGCGCACTTTTGTTAATTGCACGCTTAATGAATCTCCACAGGAGTCCCACCATGAGAGGCACGATCCTATTTCTCAAATAAATATTTCTCAAGCTTCTACTGACATGTGGCCCCAGATGAACTTTTCTGTTTCTACGAGGGCTATCATAATGTGAAAACTTGGAGAAATTCAACAGAAGTTTAGGTCTCTCTGTTGAGAGATATTAAATGTGAACTCTGTGAAGCTGCTCTTGTGGTGGCAATTTGAGTATCAAGAGAGATTTTTATGAAGTGTGAAATATAGCATTGATTTTCTGAGTTTTAATTTAAAATATTATAAACAGTTGTATATTCTTCGTTATTACATTTTCTTAAAGGAGGGCACCATGACGCCATCTATGGGCTGGAAAGGCAAAACATATGAATATACTGGACCAATCAAATGATAGGCTTCACACAACTTGGTCAAGTAAGTCTATAATCAGGTGGATTCTCAATATTATCTGAAAAGATGAATAGAAATGTATGAGCTTCTGTGAAATTTATCTGTGTGTTGTTAGCATAGATATTTCAGAGCTCAGCTCACACATCACTGCACCCATGTTGAGGAAGGCATATAGAAGGAATGTCTAACACATTTTATTAATTGGGTAACTAGACCAGTGTGATTTAGCAACATATACAAATACGGTAACACATATTAGAAGCCTTTTCATTACATTATAACAGGAGTAGCAGTAACTCAAAAATGGCATTATAAAGCAAAGATCTTTGGGAGTTACTTTAATGAAAATATGTAACTTGTAATTATCACATCTTTAATTACGACATTTAATTATGAGCTTAACATTGACCTTTTTCCTCAAGCATTTAAACATACCAACTGAGGATATCCTCAAATTACTAATTTTCTTGCTAATGCTTTTTCTCATATTAAAAGAAAAAATAGTAAATTCTAGTCAAGTCAATGTCCACAGGTATCAGATTTAACTTGGTGGAGCCCTGAGGAATGAATTTTTTTTCTTTAAGAGAAAACATGTAAAAATAGTGAAAATTTGACTTTATAAATATTGAACTTATCCCAAAATTCCATACAATGGTAATGACTGGGGAGCTAGTACAGTTTATTATGGTGTTATATCAGCCTTTGAGACACTACTGGTCTGTAGAATTACTGAAAATGCACCTCCCTCTTGAAAAGTAGTTTTAAAAAAGATGATGCGTTTCTGAAAGACCCATCTGTTTTTTAAAACTTCATAATAACCATTTTCTAGGTACTCCCTGATCCGCAACTTATTTGATGGGAGGAACTGTCTGAAACAAAACTAAAATCAACCAGATACTAGGTTCTATCTATTCACAGATAGATTTCAGATTGGTTGCCTCTTTAGAAGTAACATAAGGCAACTCTGCTAAGTTCATGGTCTCATCCCTGTTTGGGAATCTCGTTGTGTGTGAATTTGGCAGGTGGAAAGAGCTTAGAGGCCTAGGATATCCAGGATGCACATGTTGCCAGCAGCTACTATCAAAGTTTAAGGTGATCTAGGGAATACTGATCCCCCTAGGTGAAAATCTTCATAGCTCATAGTTTCATGATAGTATAAATTATGTTATCACTACTTCATTAGAGTACTGCTATGGGGCCTCCCATATTGGCAAGATGTTGTATTATTCGAAGTTTATTGCAATTGCTAGACACTTCCAAACCAGAAACCTATGATATCCCATTTTCCTCATTTGGGTCTTCTAATTTCATTTGCACGTATAACATCTGTTTAGCTCAGAGCAGTGAACAAGCTATTAAGACTTAGCTGATAATAGAAGCTTTGGGATTTTTATTTACATATGTTTCAAAGATTAACACAGAGAACACACATATATGTAAGTACAAATGCACACATGTATGTGTTTAACTTTTAAGCTATGTATATCCTTAATAATAATTATTAACATCTTTTACTCCCAGTGATTTGCCTTTTCACTTATTATCTTGTTTCTCAAGTGGGACATAAGTGTCATGGGGAGGATCTGAAAATGGACTCCTTAGAAAGAGACTCTGAGATGAAAAGTAACTTGCAGATTTATTTGGCAGTGTTTTTGAGCCCTGAATTACTAAGATAGTTAGAAAAGCAAGATTGAGCACATGGAGAAGCTGACCTAGAATGAAATTGCAACTGAAATTTTATTGGTCCTATAAGAAGATCTGGAGCTGAGATGTCCTTTCACAGTGCTTGCTTCTAGTGAGGGTGCAGTAGGGGGTTGGAGAAAAGGGCAACCTAACCTTGAGCCAAGCAGTTGGAATGGCCAAGGCCATTGATCCCAGGGATCAACGCAGCTATAAGCCACTAGGGTGTGCTGTTCCTAACAGCTGGGGCATGGCTGTGTCATACTTGACACTTAGAACGGCACCTAGAAGATAGTATGTGCTCAGTAAATAATTTCTTAAAGAAAGTTGTTTATCAAAATTGTATAACTTATAGCTTATTAGTTTGATGAAATCCTAACAAAATAAGCTATGAATCACAGTGCAGAGTGAAGAAAGAAAAATTTTTATCACTGTTCTCCCAATTATAATGAAACATAGATATAAAATTATGCTTGATATAAAACTGATTAATTGTTAGAGAGGTCATCAGGAAAGCTTTCTCAACATTCTTCCAGTAGATTATAAGGAAATTCTTCATAAAGTACTAATATTATAGTCTAAGAAATCCCATTATTAAATAGAAAAAAAGAGGGTATAGGTGAGACCAATGGAAAATTTTGAAATTTTAATCAATGTCTGTGAATATGGTAACTCTGGAAATAGGTACGTCGAGTTATACTAGCCTGCTTCAAATAAAAGTGTTTTAGGGGACTTCGCTTAACACATGAATTGTATATTACATTTTAAGCTAATTTCCCAACTCATTGGTTAGAAAATTGTTATGCCTTTAATTTGAAAAGTCTTATTTCATGTATCTGAATTGAAATTTTCAAAATATTTATGGAAAAATTCAACCAATTTAATCATTCTAATAACAATTAAGTCTATTCAAATGTGACTTGAATGCTGATCTCTTCAGATACATATTAAAATTGGAATAATATGAAAGAGAATTTTATGGCCCCAGGACAAGCATAGAATACAAATATGTGAGGCATTACATGTGTATCATGTGTAGAGGGAACAAAATGTCTGGCTGATCAATTTCTCCAAGCAAAATTTAATGCCATGGAAAATAGAGCAATACCAATCAGAAATTTATGGGAAAATTTTACCGAACATGAAGTGCATAGTACTACATGTTCAACAAAGTCAAGCTTTCCACCAATATCAAGCCTATGGAAAATCATGTACCTATCAGAAATCAAGGAACTTTAACCCCACGTCCTCTTCTTGAGAATAGTACTTGAAGATAAACTACAGCCAATCAAGGAGTATCTGACGAAAGTATGTACAGAAGGACTATGCTGTCATTTGCACATTTGCCCCTCCCAAATTCATGCTGAAATTTAATCTCCAATGTGATACTATTGAGAGTTGAAGACTTTAAAAGGTGATTGGGTCGTGGGGGCTCTACCTTCATAAATAGATTAACCCATTAACTGGTTAATGGGTTATCATGGGAATTAGATTAGTGGCCTTATAAGAAGAGGAAAAGAGATCAGAGCTAGCACCGTCAGCTTCCTCACCATGTGATACGTCAGCTTCCTCACCATGTGATACCCCGTGCCACTTTGGGACTCTATAGAGAATTCCTACCAGTAAGAAGGCCCTCACCAGATTTGGATTCTCAACCTTAGACCTCCTGGCTTCATAAGTGTAAGAAATAAATTTTTTTTTTTTTTAAAGTAGTCAGTTCCAGTTACTCTATTATAAGCAACAGAAATACAGAATAAGTCAGGAAATTTTACCAGAAATGGGATTGTTTCAGTTAACAAACACTTGAAAATGTGGAAGTGACTTTGTAACTGGGTAATGGGCAGAAGCTAAAAGAACTTGAAGGATCTGGCCTAGATTCTGGTGAGGACTTAGAAGACAAGAAGACTAAGGAAAGTTTAGAACTCCTTCGAGATTAGTTAAGTGGTTGTGACTAGAATGCTGATAGAAATAGGCCAGTAAAGGTCATTCAGATGAGATTTCAGATATAACTGAGGAACAAGATACTAGAAACTAGAGAAAAAGCCATCTTTGTTATAATTTATCAAAGAACTTGGCCACACTATGTCCATGCCCCAGGGCTCTGTGGAAGGCCAAACTTGAGAGTGATGAACTAAGGTATCTGGCCACAAAAAGCTTCAGGAGAGGAAACCAAGGTTGGAACCCAGTGATCATTTGCTAAAGAGATTAGCATGTATAGAAGAGAGCTAGGTGCGATTGCTCAAGACAATGGAAGAAGGATCCCCAATGACCTTCAGAGATCTTTGAGGCTGCCCCTTCAATCATAGACCCAGAGTCCTAAAAGGGCAGAATGGTTTCAGAGGACAGGCCCAGGACTCTTCACAGACTTGCTGCCCAGTCTTCTCAGGACCCTGCTCCCCCATGCCGTACTGCAGTGCTCCACAGCCACAGTTCCAGAATGTACAAGTCATAAACCTTAGGAGCATCCACATAATGTTAATTCTGAAGGCTTGCAAAAAGCAAGAGCTGTAGAGCCTTGGAAGCCTCCACCCAGATTTCAAAGGACGTTTTCAAAAGCATGAGGCCCCAGGCAGAGACTTGTCACAGGGGCAGAGCCACTGCATAGAGCCTTGCTAGGTTGTGGGGTCCAAGTTGCCTCAGAGGGTCTCCACCAGGGCAATGCCTAGTGGAGCTGTGAGAGCAAGACTGCCACCAGGACGCCAGACTGAGAAGTCACTAGCAGCATGCAGTACCCACCTGGAAAAGCTTTAGGCACCGAACTCAAACCTGTACAAGAAGCCATGTAGGTTGCACCCAGAAAAGGGTTTGGGCTGCCTGAGGCTTTGGGGGCCCAACTCCGCCCCACTCCAGGAGGCAGCACATGAAGTCAGAAAAGACTATTCCCCAGATTTAAGATTTAATGTCTGCACAGCTAGATTTTGGACTTGATTAGGGGCCTGTTATTCCTTTCTGTTCAACTATTTCTCCCTGTTGGAATGGAAATGTCTATCTTATGCCTGTATTGAATGCTGGAAGCACATAACTTGTTTTTATTTCACATACTCACAGATAAGACTTGGAATTTTCGATTTTGAGTTGGTGCTGGAACAAGTTAAGACTTTGGGGATATGGAGATGGAATGAATGTATTTGTATGTGAGAAGAATATGAGTTTTGGGAGGTCAGGGATGGAATGCTATAGTTGAATATTTGTCCTCTCCAAAACTCAGGCTGAAATTTAATTCTCAGTGTGGTTGTGTTGAGAGGTCGAGCCTTTCAGATGTGATTGGGTCCTGAGGACTCTGCCCTTATGAATGAGTTCATCCATCCATGGATTAATGGATTATTGGATTATCACAGGAATGGAATTGGTGACTTTACATGAAGAGGGAAAGAGACTTGAGTTAGCACACTCAGTATCTTCACCCTGTGATACCCTGGGCTGCTTTGGGACTACTGCAGAGAGTTCTCACCAGCAAGAAGGCCTCACCAGATGTGGCCTTTCAACCTTGGATTTCTCAGCCCCAAGCCTGTAACAAATAAACTTTGCTTCTTTATAAATTTCCCAGTTGCAGGCATTCTATTATAAGAAACAGAAAAGACAGGCAGCCATTAGATGCTTGAAAAATATTTAAGTGTAAAACTGATAGTTAAGAAAAAAAGTAGGATTAGATTACAAAACAAAATATAAATGTAGATTTTTTGACATGTAAAAATGACACAAAAAACTTAGGAGAAAAAGGATGTAAAGAAGTTAGGAGATAGAGTATGTTGGTGTTGTCTCTTTTCTAACGGCTGAGGAGGCAAGTGATAGATTCATAAACATATTTTAATGTACTCAAGAGAATGAATTGTTGAGAAATGGGTTAGAGGAATAGAAAAAACATTAAGAAGAAGAAGAAGAATGTTAATTTATGAGTGCTTATATTAAGTAAATAATAGGTTAAAGAAATAGAGAACTACATTTGTATTAGGTAACCTCTTTGTGATTTATCTTATAAAGATGATGTTAAAAGTACACAATAAATACAAATATTCCTATATATTACAGGGTCCACACCCACAAACACACACAGACACCAACACACACAGCAATGCAATTTAAATACATGCCAAGACTTGTAAATTAAAACTGTAAAAATAGAAATTATAACCTAAAATACTCTGACAGAACTAATATGAAATATATCAGTCATGCCATAAATATAAACTGATTAGAGGCACATGTTTAAAGGCAAGATTTATAAAATAGCATACAAAATAAACCCAAATCTAGGCCATAAATCTAGAATAGACAGAGATAAGAAGATGATGACTTAGAAAGTTTAAAAATAAAAGGAGAAACAAAGGTATATTGGGCCAATGCAAACAAAAGAAATGCAATTCACATTGTTATCCCAGAATTTTTATAACAGTGTTCCAGATAACATAACATAAACATTCACAAAGCAAATATTAAAGAACAGACTTTAAAAATGCAGAGAAACTCACTATTAATAGGAGACTTTAATTCTCTCAGTCCATGAAAGATTATATAACTAAGAATGTAAAATATAAGCAAAATTAGAACTGACTGATACATAACTAATTCTGAAAATGATAAAAATGGAAAATATATCCTTATTTCAGGTGTCCAAGGGACATTCATAAACATTAACCATACATTAGTTGGCAACAAATTCTGAGTTTTTAAATGCCAAAGAGTAAACATAGCAAAACATCTATGATCACAATACCAAATTAAATTTGCAAATTAATAACAAAATCAGAAACAAAACGATCCTTCTACAGATAACATTCTAACACTTTTTATAAACTACTCTTAATCAAGAAAATACAAAGAGTAGAACTTAAGAAAAACAAGATAATAGATTAAAATGCTATTACTCGGAACAAATTAGATCTAGTAAAATTAATGCCACAAAGAAAATTTATAGTTTTCAATTATTATATTAATTTAAAACATAAAAGAAACAAATAAGTGAAAACTTTCCGAAGAAAAGGTTAGAATAAAAGTAATTGAAGACCTAAAGGTAATATGAAGAAATAATCAATAAACATAAAAGAGAAATTAGTAAGAAAAAAGAATAGAATTATAAATAGATACAAATGCTTTTTTGAATAAAAGTAACAATGTAAAAAATTGAACCTATTTAACCTATTTAAGAAAAATGTAAAATCAAAATATAAAAAAATTAAGAAAAAACTTCTAGTTAAATAAAAGAATGAAAATTTTAAATTGCATACCACTAGCAAATAAGCTTAAAAACATAGATAAGAATACATAAGTATTAAGAAAAATAGATTTTAGCAAAATTGACTGCTGAAGAGATAAAAGTCTATAAAGATCATGTTTCACAAGGGAAATACAGGGTGCTATGTAAGAACTACTCTTAAAAGAAATAACACCATATCCGACTCTTTTACAAGGAAATTTTACCAAACATTTAAAGAGTGAATATTTCCATTGTTATTTAAATTATTTCAGAACATGGGGGAAAAATAAGGAAGGAAAATGGCCAAACTCATGTATGAAGCAAGTATAATATGGAGCCCAACATTTAATATAAAGAAAGAAATTTAACTTATCACTATTAATAAAAATTTTAAAATAAACACAAATGGAAAATCTTGTGAAACTTAAAAATAAAAACACATGACTAAGTGAAAATTATTTCAGGAATACTAGTGTGTATTAATGTTTGGAAATCTATTAATAAAGCAGTGAAATGGCAAGGGATAAAATGCAATGATACATTCCTTAAGTAAAAATGAATGGATGTTTGTTAGTATGACAAAATAGATGTGTTTCAAACACAAAACTAAGAACAGGCTTAATGAAGAAATTCTTGACGAAATCTTTCAAAAGTCAGGAACAAGAAATAGACACAATGAAATAGAACACTAATAACAAACACCAGACAACAGGTATATAAGACAAAACCACAAAGATGTATAAAAATTGAAAAGGAAGAGTTAGCATCTTAACAACAAATTCATATATATAATATTAGATTATATATACACACATATATACATATATACACATATATACATATATACACATATATATTTAGAAGGTTGGGCAATTTTATTGCTCAAAGAATCTGACAAAAGAATCTGAATATATGATGCATGTATGGGGCAACTTCACTGAAAAGGGTGGGGGAATAAGATGCTGACCTAAGGAGCTTTGGAAATGAGTCAAATCTATAACTCTAAAGACAAAAAGAATTGTACACAGCACTGTGCTATAGTTGATAAATTTATTTCCCACAGGGAACATAACTCTCCATTCCTTAAACTCAGCATGTTCATAGTGCTTTTCTTCCAAAAATTGCAATATAAAAAGGGAATAAAAAGTTAGCTTGATAGGAGATAAAGCTAAAAGGAGAAAAACTAGCTCAAAATCATTGACCAAGGTTGAGAATAAGAGTGATTAGTTACATTTCTTTTTTATTATTATACTTTAAGATCTGGGGTACATGTGCAGAACGTGCAGTTTTGTTACATAGGTATACACGTACCATGGTGGTTTGCTGCACCCATCAACCCATCATCTACATTAGGTATTTCTCCTAATGCTATCCCTTCCCTAGCCCCCAACCCCTGACAGGCCCCAGTGTGTGATGTTCCCCTTCCTGTGTCCATGTGTTCTCGTTGTACAACTCCCACAGATGAGCAATAATATGCTGTGTTTGGTTTTCTGTTCCTGTGTTAATTTGCTGAGAATGATGGTTTCCAGCTTCATCCATGTCCTGGCAAAATACATGAACTTGTCCTTTTTTATGGCTGCATGGTATTCCATGGTGTATATGTGCCATATTTTCTTTATCCAGTCTATCATTGATGGGTATTTGGGTTGGTTCCAAGTCTTTGCTATTGTGAATTGTGCTGCAATAAACAGACATGTGCATGTTTCTTTATAGTAGAATGATTTATAATCCTTTGGGTATATACCCAGTAATGGCATTGCTGGGGCAAATGGTATTTCTGGTTCTAGATCCTTGAGGAATCGTCACAGTATCTTCTACAATGGTTGTACTAATTTACACTCCCACCAACAGTGTAAAAGCGTTTCTATTTCTCCATATCCTCTCCAGCATCTGTTGTTTCCTGACTTTTTAATGAACATCCTTCTAACTGGCATGAGAAATATATCTCATTGTGATTTTGATTTGCATTTCTCTAATGACCAATGACGATGAGCTTTTATTCATGTTTTTTGGCCGCATAAGTGTCTTCTTTTGAGAAGTGTCTGTTCACATCCTTCACCCACTTATTGACGGGGTTGTTTGTTTTTTTCTTGTAAATTTGTTTAAGTTCCTTGTAGATTCTCCATATCAGCCCTTTGTCATATGGATAGATGTTGCAAAATTTTTCTCCAGTTCTATAGGTTGGCTGTTCACTCTGATGATAGTTTCTTTTGCTGTGCAGAAGCTCTTTAGTTTAATTAGATTCCGTTTGTCAATGTTGGCTTTTGTTGCCATTGCTTTTGGTGTTTTAGTCATGAAGTCTTTGCCCATGCCTATGTCCTGAATGGTATTGCCTAGGTTTTCTTCTAGGTTTTTTATGGTTTTAGGTCTTATGTTTAAGTCTTTAATCTATCTTGAGTTAATTTTTGTATAAGGTGTAAGGCAGGGGTCCAGTTTCATTTTTCTGCATATGGCTAGTCAGTTTTCCCACACCATTTATTAAATAGGGAATCCTTTCCCCATTGCTTGTTTTTGTCAGGTTTGTCGAAGATCAGATGGTTGTAGATGTGTGGAATTATTCCTGAGGCCTCCGTTCTATTTCATTGGTCCATGTATCTGTTTTGTAACAGTACCATGCTGTATTGGTTACTGTAGCCTTGTAGTATAGTTTGAAGTTAGGTAGCATGATTCCTTTGTCTTTGTTCTTTTTGCTTATGATTGTCTTGGCTATACAGGCTTATTTTTGGTTCCATATGAAATTTAAAGTAGTTTTTTTCTAATTCTGTGAAGAAAGTCCATGGTGACTGGATGAGGATAGCATTGAAAGTATACTTTGGGCAGTGTAGCCATTTTCACAATATTGATTCTTCCTATCTATTAGCATGGAATGTTTTTCCATTTGTTTGTGTCCTCTCTTATTTCCCTGAGCAGTGGTTTGGAGTTCTCCTGGAAGAGGCCTTTCACATCCCTTGTAGGTTGTATTCCTAGGTATTTTATTCTCTTTGTAGCAATTATGAATGGGAGTTCACTCATGATTTGGCTCTCGGTCTATTATTGGTGTATAGGAATGCTTGTGGTTTTTGCACATCAACTTTGTATCCTGAGGCTTTGTTGATGTTGCTTATCAGCTCAAGAGATTTGGGACTGAGAAAGTGGGGTTTTCAAATATACAATTATATAATTTGAAAAACAGAAAATTTGACTTCCTCTCTTCTTATTTGAATATGATTTATTTCTTTCCCTTGCCTGATTGCCCTGGACAGAACTTCCACTACTATGTTGAATAGGAGTGGTGAGAGAGGGCATCCTTATCTTGTGCCAGTTTTCAAAGGGAATGCTTCCAGCTTTTGCCCATTCAATATGATATTGGCTGCGGGTTTGTCATAAATAGCTCTTATTATTTTGAGATACATTCCATGAATACCTAGTTTATTGAGAGTTTTTAGCATGAAATGGTGTAGAATTTTATCGAAGGCCTTTTCTGCATCTACTGAGATAATCATATGGTTTTTGTCATTGGTCTGTTTATGTCATGGATTACGTTTATTGATTTACGTATTTTGAACCAGCCTTACATTCCAGAGGTGAAGTTGACTTGATCGTAGTGGATAAACTTTTTGATGTGCTGCTAGATTCGGTTTGCCAATATTTTATTGAGGATTTTTGCATCAATGTTCATTAGGGATATTGGCCTCAAACTTTTTTTTGTTGTTGTTATGTCTCTGCCAGGTTTTGGTATTATGATGATGTTGGCCTCATAAAATGAGTTAGATGCAACTCCTTCTTTTTCTATTGTTTGGAATAGTTTCGGAAGAATGCTACCAGCTCCTTTTTGTACCTGTGGTAGAATTCGGCTGTGAATCCATCTGGTCCTTCTCTTTTTTTGGTTGGTAGGCTATTAATTAATTCCTCAATCACAGAACCTTTTGTTGATCTATTCAGGGATTCAATTTCTTCCTGGTTTAGTCTTAGGAGGATGTATGTGTCTAGGAATTTATCCATTTCTTCTAGATTTTCTAGTTTATTTGCATAGAGGTGTTTATAGTATTCTCTAATGGTAGTTTGTATTTATGTGGGATTGGTGGTGATATCCCCTTTATCATTTTTTATTGTGTCCCTTTGATTCTTCTCTCTCTTCTTTTTTATTAACCTGGCTAATGGTCTATCTATTTTGTTAATCTTTTCAAAAACCACCTGCAGGATTCATTAATTTTTTTGCAGGATTTTTTGTGTCTCTATCTCCTTCAGTTCTTCTCTGATCTTAGTTATTTCGTGTCTTCTGCTAGCTTTCGAATTTGTTTGCTCTTACTTCTCTAGTTCTTTTAATTGTGATGTTAGGGTGTCGATTTTAGATCTTTCCTGCTTTCTCCTGTGGGCATTGAGTGCTTTAAATTTTCCTCTAAACACTGCTTTAGCTGTGTCCCAGAGATTCTGCTGTGTTGTGTCTTTGTTCTCATTGATTTCAAATAACTTCTTTATTTATGCCTTAATTTCGTTATTTACCCAGTAGTCATTCAGGAGCGAGTTGTTCAGTTTCCTTGTAGTTGTGTGGTTTTGAGTGAGTTTCTTAATCCTGAGTTCTAATTTGATTGCACTGTGGTCTGAGAGACTGTTATGATTTCTGTTCTTTTCCATTTGCTGAGGAATATTTTACTTCCAATTATGTGGTCAATTTTAGAATAAATGTGATATGATGCTGAGAAGAATGCATATTCTGCTGATTTGGGGTGGAGAGTTCTGTAGGTGTCTGTTAGGTCTGCTTGGTCTAGAGCTGAGTTCAACTCCTGAATATCCTTGTTAATTTTCTGTCCTGTTGATCTGTCTAACATTGACAGTGCGGTGTTAAAGTCTCCCACTATTACTGTGTGGGAGTCTAAGTCTCTTTGTAGGTCTCTAAGAACTTGCTTTAAGAATCTGGGTGCAAGATTGGGTGTGTGTATATTTGGGTGTGTATATATTTAGGATAGTTAGCTTTTCTTGTTGCATTGATCCCTTTAGCATTATGTAATGCCCTTCTTTGTCTTTTTTGATCTTTACTGGCTTAAAGTCTGTTTTATCAGAGACTAGGATTGCAACCCCTGCTTTCTTTTTCTTTTTCTTTTCTTTTCTTTCCACTTGCTTGTAACTATTCTTCCATCCCTTTATTTTGAGCCTATGTGTGTCTTTGCACCTGAGATGTGTCTCCTTAACAGAGTACACTGATGGTTCTTTGCTTTTTAGTCAATTTGCCAGTCTGTGTCTTTTAATTGCAGTATCTAGCCCATTTACATTTAAGGTAAATATTGTTATGTTTGAATTTGATCCTGTCATTATGATGCTAGCTGGTTATTTTGCCCATTAGTTGATGCAGTTGCTTCATAGTGTCTATGTTCTTTGCAATCTGGTATGGTATGTTTTCACAGTGGTTGGTACCAATTGTTCCTTTCCATGTTTAGTGCTTCCTTCAGGAGCTCTTCTAAGGCAGGCCTGGTGGTGGCAAAATCTCTTAGCATTTGCTTGTCTGTAAAGGATTTTTTTTCTCCGTCGCTTCTAAAGCTTAGTTTGGCTGGGTATGAAATTCTGGATTGAAAGTGCTTTTTTTTTAAGGATGTTGAATACTGACTCCCATTATCTTCTGGCTTGTAGGGTTTCTGCAGAGAGATTCACTGTTAGTCTGATGGGCTTCCCTTTGTGGGTAACCTGACCTTTCTCTCTGGCTGCCCTTAACATTTTTTTTCTTCATTTCAACCTTCGTGAATCTGATGATTATGTGTCTTAGGTTGCTCTTCTCAAGAAGTATCTTTGTGGTGTTCTCTGTGTTTCCTGAATTTGAATGTTGGCCTGTCTTGCTAGGTTGGGGAAGTTCTCCTGGTTCTCCTGGATAATATCCTGAAGTGTGCTTTCCAACTGGGTTCCATTCTCCCCACCACTTTCAGGTACACCAGACAAATGTAGGTTTGGTCTTTTCACATAGTCCTATATTTCTTGGAGGCTCTGTTCATTCCTTTTCATTCTTTTTTCTCTAATCTTGTCTTTATATTTTCTTTCATTAAGTTGATCTTCAATCTCTGATGTCATGTCTTCCACTTGATTGATTCGGCTATTGATACTTGTGTATGCTTTATGAAGTTCTCATGCTGTGTTTTCCAGCTCCATCGGGTCATTTATGTTATTCTCTATACTAGTTATTCTAGTTAGCAATTCATCTAACCTTTTTTATAAGGTTCTTAACTTCCTTGCATTGGGTTAGAACATGCTCCTTTAACTTGGAGGAGGTAGTTATTACCCACCTTTTGAAACCTACTTCTGTCAATTTGTCAAACTCATTCTCTGGCCTGTTTTATTCCCTTGCTGGCGAGGAGTCGTGGTCCTCTGGAGGAGAAGAGGCATTCTGGTTTTAGGAATTTTCACTCCTTTTGCACTGGTTTTTCCTCATCTTCGTGGATTTATCTACCTTTTCCTTGATGTTGGTGACCTATGGATGGAGTTTTTGTGTGGATGTCCTTTTTGTTGATGTTGATGCTATTCCTTTCTGCTTGCTAGTTTTCCTTCTAACAGTCAGGACCCTCTGCTGCAGGTCTGCTGGAGTTTGCTGGAGGTCTACTCCAGACCCTGTTTGCCTGGGTATCACCAGCAGAGCCTGCAGAACAGCAAAGATTGCTTCCTGCTTCTTCTTCCTCTGGAAGCTTTTTCCCAGAGGAACACCTGCTAGATTCCAGCTGAAGCTTTCCTTTATGAGGTGTCTGTCGACCTCTGCTGGGAGTTGTTTCCCAGTCAGGCGGCACAGGAGGTCAGCAACCTACTGGAGGAGGCAGTCTGTCCCTTAGCAGAGCTTGAGTGCTGTGCTTGGAGATCTGCTGCTCTCTTCAGAGCCAGCAGGCAGGAACGTTTAAGTCTGCTGAAGCTGCCCCCACAGCTGTTCCGTCCCCCAGGTGCTCTGTCCCAGGGAGATGAGAGTTTTATCTATAAGTCCCTGACTGGGGCTGCTGCCTTTCTTTCAGAGACAGCCTGCCTAGAGAGGAGGAGTCTAGAGTGGTAGTCAGGCTACCCCTACTTTACAGAGCTGTGCTGGGCTCTGCCTTGTTTGAACTTTCTGGTGGCTTTGCTTACACTGTGAGGGGAAAACCACATACTCAAGCTTCAGTAATGACTGACGCCCCTCCCCCCACCAAGCTCTAGTGTCCCTGGTCATCTTCAGACTGCTGTGCTGGTAGCGAGAATTTTAAGCCAGTGGATTTTTGCTTGCTGGGCTCCATGGGGTGGGAGCTAGCCCACTTATATCTCTAACTTCAGCCCTCTTTCCAGGGTAGTGAATGGTTCTGTCTCACTGGTGTTCCAGGCACAATTGGGGTATGAAAACAAACAAACAAACAAACAAAAAAATTCTTGCAGCTAGCTTGGTGTCTGCCCAAAGGGCCGTCCAGTTTTGTGCTTGAAACCCAGTGCTCTGGTGGTGTAGGCACCCAAGGGAATCTCTTGGTATGTGGGTTGCAAAGACCATGGAAATTCATGGTACAGTTCCTCAAGTCTTCCCTTGGCTAGGTGAACGAGTTACCTGACCCTTTGCACTTCCTGGGTGAGGTGACGCCCCACCCTGCTTTGGCTCACCCTCCGTAGGCTGCACCCACTGTCTAACCAGTCCCAGTGAGATGAGTTGGGTACCTCAGTTGGGATTGCAGAAATCACCCACCTTCTGTGTTGATCTTGCTGGAAGTTGCAGACCAGAGCTATTCCTATCCAGCCATCTTGCCAGCTGGAAGTGATTAATTACATTTCTAATAGATATTTTTGATATGATGTGATGAGAATTTTTCTTTACCTCTGTGATGTTCTTCCAGAAACATGTAACAGTATGACAAATCAAATATATTTTGAAAAACCAATGCTTCATATATTTAGAATTTTCCAATGAAACTCACCTTAAGAACATCATTAAGGTTGAATATTTCATGAGGGAAAATGTGTTATTGCAAGATAGTCTTACTAATCTTCTATGAAATAAATAGATATCTTACAAATTAATTTTGGTATAACTTTTATTGGTTTAGAGTGAGTTTTCACCCATCCTCCCTTCCATGGAATCACTTGCTAGTGCTAAACAAATAATATTTTATGGTTAAAGAAAATTTTCACATTTCGTAAAGGATAGTGAATGCAAAATAATGAGTTTAGTCTTTTGGTCAAAAAACTACTAATTTTAAAATATGAATTTTAAAGGTAAGTTTTTACTTAAAACTTCTCAGATGATCTAATTGTATGAATTAAGCAAGTCACTTTTATTTCAACCTTTTTAAGTGGGTTGAGGCAAAGATCAGATGATATTATGTGTGTAAGAGCACTTTGTAAATTTTAAGGCAGCAGAAAATTATAAGTTACTATTATGAAGCGGTCATTTGCTAAATTGTATGCTGGGATTCTCAAAAGAATAAATAGACTTTCTTCAAAAAAGTCACCTTTTGTTTGTTAGAAGAGGAATTGATAAAACCTTAACCTTGTTTTTGTTTTCATCAGATGCTGTCATGCCTGAGAAGTAGTCATGTTAAGAGGATGACAACGTACTTTGGAGGACTAACAATCGTTCAGGGCAAGACTACGGACAAAGAAAATACAAATTTAAAAGGCAGAGAGAATGAAAGAAGGTATATGGTGAGAAGAATATATACTTTACCTTCAGAGCCACAGAAATAGCTTATTTGTATAGATTTTTGGTTAAGAATGTTTTAAAAAATCATTTAAATAATTGCTTATTGTAGTTGTAATCATATTAACTTTCCAAAATTTGGAAGAATAATGTGAAAATTAATAAATTTTAAGCTTGTTATAAGATATTTACGTGAAATGTCATGAATAATGACAATGTATAGTAATAGATTATGCTTGTATTCTAACGAGTTGAATTAGCTACTTTTTCTGGTAGCACAGTCTTCCAAGATTGTGACATGACAGTTCAAATCAGCATGGTATCTGAGCTTCTTATTCTACGGTTTCTTTTCCACTTAATGTATTGACCCAACTCTATGATTGCTGATATATCACTCACTCACTCACATTTTTATATGCTAAGATCGATGTTTGTTTCTACATTCAGGATTCAGCTTCTTTGAATTTGTTTCTGATTCTTAATCGCTGACTGTCTTCTTAGGAGTTAGTTATTACAAAACATGAATAAATAGAGTCTAACTCTGTGAGTTTTTCTCCGAAAAGGAAAGACTTTTACAGGTTTTGAAATTACAATGATAAATTTTTGTGTACAGACATGTTGTTATCCCACCACAGGCAAAAGAGAACAAGAGTTAACAAATCAGTAGTTCCTTCAGTTGTTTCACAGTTTTTCCACCGAGCTTTTTATTTAAACCAAATTGATCGTTGCATACTTTTCATCAACTCAACTAGGCAAGTTCGTAGTAAATAGAGAGAAGCAAAGAAATACTGAGGATCAAAGGATTTTTGCGTGTCTACCCTAACCTTAGGCTATGCCACTCTTAATAGCCACAGATGGTGCTATTCCCTCTGAAGTCCTGTTTGCTGATGCTATAAATGACTAAAAACTGAGGTTTTAGTGAAAGTGCTGACAAAGACTCTACTAGATCATTTCACAAGAT
This sequence comes from Theropithecus gelada, assembly GCF_003255815.1. Classification (NCBI taxonomy): domain Eukaryota; kingdom Metazoa; phylum Chordata; class Mammalia; order Primates; family Cercopithecidae; genus Theropithecus; species Theropithecus gelada. The sequence goes on from NC_037675.1 coordinate 87,469,172, forward strand.
GGCATTAACTTTCATTACTGGTAACTATGAAGGCAGTGTATTTTAGCTGCATTATAATTACATTGCATTGCCTATAATTCAATATCCAAAAACATTTTAGCCATTCATGGGAAAAAAGAGAAAGTTAACATTGAAAAAATTACCAAAGATTATCATACAGCAAAATGTATGGTCAATGATAACATTTTTTTCTTGTCTACAATAAAATTTGAAATCTTTAAATTTCAAAATAAAGAAAAACTCAACTGACCTGGCAAAACTTTTCAGCAGCCATTTGCTTAGTCTTGGTAGATTCTGGTTTGAAAGTTAATTAGCGCCAAATAAGACAGCTGGTACTGATTCAGTAGAGACTGTATGCTCCTTCCTCCTGCATATTCCCGCCTCCTCTTCCCCCTCCCTCCATTGAGAGATTTTCCCAAACACAGCAATTTGCCCCATTCATTGACAGCTTTCAGATGTCACTGATATTAATGAACATCCAGTGCCTTACTCGTAATTATAGTATGTTAAATTAATAAAGATTTAATACATGTAATGATATAAACATAGCTACAGATATAGATTATAATAATAAGGAAACCAATTTCCAGAGATAAAAATTCTCTCTATAATACTGTATCCTAATACTAGAGAATAAGTTAATAATGAAGTATTCTTAGAACTCAACTTTTCTTATTTCTAGTTAAGCATTTTTTCAACTGTACTTTATTTCTATTGCAAGGGTGGTTATAGTTCTAAGTGTGGTGATTGTTAGTATTGTAATGGAAAAACAACATTTGGATTTGGCAAACTCTTAATGCATATTATCTCATTAATATATCTCTGTGGATTTAACGATAAGCTGCTGTCACTGAAATCCCAATGATGATGGTTAAGAACCTGAAGGAATAAAGAAACTAATAAATACACATTATGTGAGAGACATTGTGCACAAAATTTTATAGAAGTTTATTTCATTTCCATCATAGTTCTCAATTTAAGTTTTTGTATTAGGATTTTTATGCAAACAGGAAATAAGGTTCAGAGAAGGAAAATAACTTCTCCAAGATGTGTAACAAGTAGTGATGAAATTGAATTTGAATCCACCTTATTGTTAACTTTCTATCTGAGCAAGCAAATAATGTGTCCAAAGTTAAGCAGTAGCATTAGAATGCAGTTTCAAATGCAAGATATCAGATTCAATATCACTTGCATTTTCCATAAGACTGCACTTTGGACTTTTAACAGAGGTTCCTCAGCATTTTTTTTATGAGAATAAACTATTTTTCAATTTTAAAACCTTGAAATTCTAAGTAAGGTCTACTTCTTGCCAATATGAATATTTTCTATAACTCAGAAAGGGGAATTTGTCAGCATCAATAAGTTTGAAAGCCTGTCCAATGTAACACTCAGGTCTCCTTTGAAGATTTATATTATTTGATTAATAACTTTATTATATGTATTCTTGTGTACATTAAATGACATACATGTATAGTTTAACTATCTAATCTATCAATCAGTCATCTATCAAATAACTGTATTTGATTATCTATATTGTCAATTTAACTCGATAAAAATGTAAATCTAGGCACATTTCTTCTATCTTCACTAAATTAAATGCTGTGAAAACATATTCATTTATAATCTTCTGTAGCATATGATTAGTTCCAAAGAATTAATGATCCAATTGGTCATATATAAAATATTGTAATTTTTCCATAGAAGTAGTGTGTGCATTGAATTTTCTAAGCATGCAACTCAAACTATATTCTCCTTGGTAGAAAAAAAACAGTAAGTTTTTAGAAAGAAATTGGAGGATATCCTAGGGTCTCAGCCACAGGAGATAAGGGGCTATTGTGTTTTGGTGAAAGAAAAGTAAAAATAATAATATTATACTAACAATACAATGAAGAAACTGTTATCAAGAAATGGAATTTAAGCATGACCATAGAAAATTCTACGAAGGTATTGCTCCAAGGTGCATCTACAGAGAGGTATAAGATAAAGGCAGCCCAAGTTTAAAAATATACGTGGTTTTGTAATTCAAGAGGGATAAAATAAAATAAAAAATCCCGCATTATGATTCAAAAAATCAAGTTCATAAGTACAAAATTGACCTAGCAGACATTAAAAAGAACTTCACATGAAAATGTTGAGAACACACTAATGAATAATGACCTCAAGGAGTTAAAAGCTTACTGGAAGAGATGGCCCGAACATAATACGCAGTAAATTGGTGAACATGTAAAAAGTGTTTTGAGGCAGGAAAATACACAAGTCAAGAGTATCACTTGCGTATTAGTCAGTTTTCACAGTGAGAGCTACATGAGATTGGGTAATTTATGAAGAAAATAGGTTTAATTGAATCACAATTCAACATGTCTGGGGAGGCCTCAAGAAACTTACAATCATGGCCCAAGGCAAAGAGGAAGCAAGGCACGTCTTACTGTGGCAGAGCAGGAGAGAGAGGGGAGTGGGGAACCACCACACACTTTTAAACCATCAGACCTCGTGAGAACTCACTCACTATCGTGGAAAGAGCATGGAGGAAACCAACCCATGGTTCAATCACCTCCCACCAGGTCCCTCCCTAATATGTGGGGATTACAATTTGATATGAGAATTGGATGGGGACACAGAACCAAATCTCATCAACTTGAAAGATTATTTTAAGGTCATTGCTGATAATAATCCAGTTAACCTTTCTGAGAGATTACAATATGCCAGCTGCTATGCTGTGGTAATTTGAAACATTATCTTACATCATTTGAATAATTCAATGAAGCAGATTATTGAATTCCCAGATTGTAGTTCAAGATTCTTGGAGAGTTGAATTACTTTGTTCAGAGGTATAAGAGATAGAGCTAAGACGAGACTCCAGGGCTGTCTAATGTGAGAAATGCTATTTTCGTGAAAGAAAGTCAACTGCTGTCTTTGCCACACAATTACTGCAAAGTGCCTGTTAATCCACGCTGCCCACACATTGAGCTGTTGATATTTATTTAATGTTTGATACAATACAAAGAGTGAATTAGCTGTGGCTGATAAAATGCACATCACTTTAAAATATACCTGAATTTATATTAGATGTATTATTATGATGAATCAAGGATATTAAAAGTAAAGTTATATTAAGAAAGTTCTCCACTAGTCATATTTTGCTTTTTGTTGTCTAATATACATTTCTCCACTGGACCTTGGTGTTCTTTTTGACAGTAGCCTCTCAATGACTCTCAGTATATATGGTTTGGTGAAGCTGACACATTCATGCCTTCTGCCTTGTATGATCCAGACCTAACAAATGAGTATATTTTATCTCTTAGGTCATAGCAATTGTTTGAGAACTATTACTCAATTTGTTCAATAAGACCCAATTGGAGACTTTAAGAAAAAAGAAACTCACTTTTCTCTTTAGTGACTAATCTGCGGGGCATAAATTTATAGATTTTGGTATGGGTGGACAGATGAAGAAAGTCCACCTAAGAACAATTTTATATTTGTGTCAATTTAGGGAAAAAAAAACAAAAAACAATGACAATAGCAAGACTAAACATAGCGTGTCCCATGGAATGTATGTGATACACTTATATTAAACATTCTTTATTGTCTCTCTGAAATTTAAATTTAAGTAGACATTATTTGATCTGACAACCCTAAATGCAAGGAAAGCAGAGATGAGACTGGAGGAAAGAGAGTCCAATGACATCATCTGAATTTATAATCTAATGTCACCAAAAGTCAGTTGACCCTTTAACCTTTAAGTTATATAATACAAAAGATCATTTATGTCACTGGTAACAGAAGAAACACTACCTAAGAGGATGTTCTAAAAATAGGAAGAAAAATAATTCGTATGCTTAAAACTGTTTGAACCAGTAATATAAATAGAAGACATCAAATCACATTTTAGTATGTTTGTGAGAATACTGCAAAAGAGAAAATGGACTTACACAACATTTTGGAGTTTGCAAAAGGGCCATTTGAGATCTAATTCTAAAATTATTTCATGTTTGATACATCCAGAATGCAAAGGTCAAGGTTATTTTTTATGAGAACGTATTAAGCAGCCAAAGGAGAAGAGACTGTATTCCTCTGTAAAGCGAAAAAGAATCCAAACATAAAATGCATGGAGTATTTTATATCAATATCTGAAAAAAGCACAAAGTAGTAATGCCAACAACAAACATTCAGATAGAAAAATAATGGAAGAAAATACACTGCATAGGTAATGATGAAGCCTTTTCCAATTATCCTACCCTCAATAATTTCTCCCTCCTATATATTTTTATCTAACTTATCATCTATACCGTTATTTATCTCCCATTACTGCTTTTCATGCAATGATATCTCTCATATTATAAAACACATTTATTCTTTATTATGAGATTATAATTTCTGTAAGAACAGTGTCAAGAGGAAATATCTTGGGTGATGAAAATGCTTACTATCTTGATAGCAGTGATGGTTTCAAGGTTGTACTCTTACGTTAAAATTGATTAAATCATACAGTTTCAATGTGTGTCATTTATTGTACTTTAATTATACCTGAAAATATTTTTTAAAGCATGTGGACTTGGCTGAAAGTTACCTGAAGACTCTAATACCAGGCTAAAAATTAGGGAAGAGAGGAATAAGTGAGGGCTCAAATGGGTTAGAGAAAGAGTTCAGCTTTCTTACAAAAGATGATCAATAGTTACAAACATAAGGTTCAATATATTATGTGCTCCAAAATTAATGGACCCACATCAGGAACTTAGTCTCAGAAGCCTTCAGGCAGTAGTCAGTCTTGTTTGTTTCTAGAGATCCATTTTGGAGTTGATTCACGGATTGGTATATGGTAAAGATAAAGCACTTGGCTCCAATCCCTGGAGATTCCTGAGATTTAGAGCTAGAGGAAGATGGCAAAAACAAGGGACACTGGGAAGTAGTTCCTGAGCTAAGGGAAAAGATCGTAGAGTTTTGAAATCCATAAGAAAAAAAAAAAAGTTATGTATTTTGTGGAATAGAAAGGAAACTATCAAGTGCTATTGACAGATCAATTAAAACAAGGACAGAGTTGGTACTATATCCTGATATAAGACAATGAGTTTCATGACAAGCCTCATCTGCTGGTGAGGATAAGATTATGTAATATACTGCCAGGTTTGACTGAGGATGACTCAGTGGTTGGGAGAAGCTTGCACCTAAAACCTCCAGTTGAAAAGAGATGGGACAGGAAAAAGCTAAGACACAGAGCAATTTAGTATGTTTCTATGCCCCTAAACTCCTGGCATAGTGTTACTGGCAAGTCAGGCACCTAATAGATGTATGTCAATTGATTGCCACATCAACAGACTCAAGGAATTTGCATATGATAACAGGGTTAAATATTTCATATAACTCATCTGGAAAAATGAAAGATTAAAGATATGATTAAAGTCTACGAGATGTTGAAGGATCTGAATTGAGTGAATGCAAATGTTCTCATTAAGTGCTTGATTATTAATATGAGGAGGCTCACTTTAAACTTGAAAGAGACAATTGTGAATAAATAAAGGTAATAACACTAATTTTTTTAAAAAATGGTTAAGAAACGTTTGGACCTATAACGGAAGAATGAGCTTGAGTGAAAAATTTAATGTAATTCAATTACATAAATATTTGGGGACAATCCCAAGCTCATTTGGGGTTGACATTATACAACAAAACTATGTGCTCCTATAAAATTCTTCAGTTTTTTCCCTTAAGATCTCCATGATGAAATTCAGCTTATTTTTATCTTGTTTTTTATTAAAAATACTTAACTTGGCCAGGCGTGTTGGCTCACGCCTGTAATCCCAGCACTTTGGGAAGCCAAGGCGAGTGGATCATGAGGTCAGGAGATCGAGACCATCCTGGCTAACACGGTGAAACCTCATCTCTGCTAAAAATACAAAAGAAAAAAAAAAAAAATTAGCCAGGCGTGGTGTCAGGCGCCTGCAGTCCCAGAGGCTGAGGTAGGAGAATGGCGTGAACCCGGCAGGCGGAGCCTGCAGTGAGCCGAGATCACGCCACTGCACACCAGCCTGGGTAACAGAGTGAGACTCAGTCTCAAAAAAAAAAAAAAAAAAAAAAAAACCTTAACTTGTACATAGTATTTCACTGAGTTACTTTGAGCATTTTCCTTAAGAAGTGATTCAATTACATATAAAATAACTTATTGACAATGACATTAATTAGTATTTCATATTTTTACTTATTATTTTATTTGATTAAAAGTAATTACTATATATTTTCCGCTTTGATTGCCGACAATAGTGAATTCGGGTTCCAAAATAGCTACAATAGTGATTTGTGTATAAATTATATATAGATAATTTAGCACATATGCCTGTTTGCTTTTGTGCTATTTAATGTAAAACTTACTAATAGTTGAATAGTTATGTCATGTTTCCATAAACAGTAACTCTTCGTTTTTTATTTTTTATTTTACTTTAAGTTCTGGGGTACATGTGCAGAACGTGCAGGTTTGTTACATAGGTATACATGTGCCACGGTGGTTTGCTGCACCCATCAACCCGTCACATGTAGGTTTAATTCCCGCAAGCATTACGCATCTGTCCTAATGCTCTCCCTCCCCTTTCCTCCCACCCCCTCGACAGGCCCCTGTGTGTGATGTTCCCCTCCCTGTCTCCATGTGTTCTCATTTAAAAAATAACTCTTGATTAAAAGTATTGGACATCTAAATGGTTTTATCCGAATTCGCTTTACAGGAATCCAAGTACTTTTATTAAAAATATTATTAAAATGCAAAAAACATTCAATTGACTTAAAATTCTATTTTTTTCCTAGGACTGTCATTCTGTGCCAATATATGTGAATGACTTCTATTCTCTAAAAACTATCTACAAAAATAAATTACTGCAAAGGGGGTTCATTGTCAGTATTTTACTTGACCTGACAGGACAGCCAATGTCCTCCACTTTCTAGTGTCAATGCGCCAGCATCCCCTAGTGGGCATTGTTAAAAATAAAACTTAATTCTACTGATAAGAAAGGTTAGGGATGTTTATTAATGTATTAGGTTTATTTCGTTGGAATTCATTTGCATAATTAAAATAGTTTTGCATTTATGAGTGCATATTGTCAATAAAACCTTATGTAACTGCAAATACTCTGGTTGGGATGGTACCAGTTATCATCTATTGCCCTGAAATATTTGTGTATTTAAAAAGTTTACATACACAGTATTTTTGGATTTATATGTGTGTGTACAAAGTAATTTAAGCTATTCATCATTTATATTTGTTTGAATATTCATAATTTATATTTGCGTGTTTGACAAACATTTTTTATTGAGGTTTGTGTTATGTATAGTTACAATTACAGACAAAGGTTTGACTCTTAATTGGAATTATTGTGGCATTAAAAACAAGCATGGATTTCTATGAGACTGATTTTATTCAAATCTAATTCCCCTGGTGATTAGCCTTGTGACCAAGAGAAATTTTTTTACCCCTTTGAAATCTTATTTTCTTTATTAATAAAACAAGGGTAAAAATATACATACTGACTACAAAGTAGAAATGGTCCAATGTCTCCCAAAACTTTTAGGAAAGGTTTTTGAGAATCTGGTGATATCTGTGATTTATAACACATATGTTTAAAATGCGTAAACATGTACACAATTTTAATATTAAACTTTAAGAACAATGTAAAAAAGCTAAAGAATTCTTTCTTTCTTTTTTTTTTTTTTTGTTTTGAGACAAAGTTTCACTCTTGTTGCCCAGGCTGGACTACAATGGCGTGATCTTGGCTCACTGCAACCTCCACCTCCCGGGTTCAAGCAATTCTCCTGCCTCAGTCTCCCCAGTAGCTAGGATTACAGGCAGCCACCACCACACCTAGCTAAGTTTTTGTATTTTTAGTAGAGAGGGAGTTGGCCAGGTTGGTCTTGAACTCCTGACTTCAGGTATCCACTCTCCTTGACCTCCCAAGTTCTGAGATTACAGGCAAGAGCCATCGTGCCAGGCCAAAGCTAAGAAATTCTAAGCATAAAAATGCATTATAGATGGTGCTTGGGGCTGAAATAAACACAAAGTAAACAAGTGGACGTTTATTTTTATAAGAATAAATTAAATATTTTTTCTGTGTTATTGAAGAATATCTGATATAGGTTAGCTATTGAGAAGTTTACCATAAATTCTGATTAATTAATGTATAGGCTATACAGGAGCTCTTAAAAAAAGCCAAATCAAGTGCTAGAGCTTATTCATGAAATGGTTTCAAAATGGGCTTATAAAAATGCTTCTTTGTGAAACTGTTTGTAGATATGAAAGAAAACCCTGTTAGAATTCATTCTTAAGACATTAGATTATCTCTATATGTAGAACTAGTTCTGCATATTTTGTCTGAACTAAGAAGTTATTTAGAAGGTTAAAATAAAATGTTATTATGGAAAGTGAGCAAAAATTTGAGATTATCAGGTAAATTTCTTAGTAGTACGGTTTAGAGAAACATTTATTGAATGCCTGAAAAAGGGGGAACAGAAGAAGAGTGAGGCACAAAACACTCAACGGGTGCAGTTGACAGAAAAAAATGCTGAAAAGCCAACTTCATCTTTTGCAGTTATGCCCTATGGTATCTGGAAGCTATCTGGAAACATTGTTTTGGTGAGTGCACTTCAGAATTTCTTGGTTTCATGCTTTATAAACACTTTGGTTTATGGTTCACTGAATAAAGCAGATCTTCTTTGACCACAGTGGTCTGTGGTAAAGCCTTTAGCCAAATGGATTCCAACATTCATTCCCATTGGCTATGCTCTTAAGTTACCATATGTTACATGGTATATTTACATATCTATTAATGCTTCTATATTCTCCTCCCTGCAAGATGAGAACTATCTTTGAATATCAGCAATCTATCCTTCATATGCAACATAGTAGAGATAACCAGGTCAGATTTTTCCAATAAGTTTGCAATAGTTATAAGGAAAATTTCCCCAATATTTTTGTCTGTAAGAACCACCTACGGTTATGTGAAAAATACAGATTTTTTTCCTGTATTTTCTGAGCACAGAATCATATATTTCTTTTAGATGTGTTTGGAAATCTATATTTAAAAGATGCAACCAGATTTATTCTTACGGTTTTAAAAACATCATACATAAATTCATAATCATAAATTGATTATATTTAAAACAAATGTATAATGAGAATGTGAGCTCAGAGAGTTGAATTTAAACATTAAAAACTGCTAGAAATCATTAAACAAACAGTGAAATTGTAGTGGTGGTCTCCTTCCAATAACTTTAAGTATAATTGTTCATCCTTTAGATTAGGATGATGAAACTGACTTTTTTTCCCCCCAAGACTGCTCTTGGTTTTAAATAAAAAATGACCAAAAGATAACTTAGTAATTCACCTTTCTTTTATCTTCTTATTTTATTTTAGCCTGATATAATATTTCCTGTGGCCAGGAAAAAAAAAATACTAAGCTATCAATAGCTCTAAATTTCTTAAATTTAGATATATAGATATCCTGATTTTATGAAAACAAATGAATGATTTGATGTTTATTTATTAACAACTTTGTTTTATTTTGCTATGTAGCAACTTACCATAAATTTAGCAACTTAAGATGAGAACATTTTATTATCTCACAGTTCCCTGGGTCAGAATTCCAGCAAATTTTAACTTGACTCTCTACTTAGGATCTTATAAAGCTGAAATCAAGGTGTTGTGCAGATGTGTACTTATCTGGAGTCTTGACTAGAGAAAGATACGCTTCCCAGCGCAGTCAGGCTATTGGCAGAATTCGTTTCCTTGCAGTAGTAGACTAAGGTCTCTACTGCTTTCCTGGCTGTCAACCAGGGACCACTCTCACCTTCTGGAGGCCACTCTTAGATCCCTGCCATGTGCCCCGCTCCATCTCAGCAACGGAGAATCTTCTTCATGTTAGTTTCTTCTTGCTCTTTAAATTTCCAATTCCCATTCTGCTACTAGCCCGAAAAAATTCTGCTTTTAAAGGGCTCATGTGATTAGATCAGTCTCACCCAAATGCTCTCCGTACTGTAAAAAGTCAACCAATTTGGGGCTTTAACGACATCTTCAAAATCCCCTTGCAGCAAGACCTGGAGTCATATTACTGAATAATCTGGGGATTGAAACACTGGAATGCCTTCTTAGAATTCTACCACAGCAGCTCACACATTGTCTACCACAGCAACTCACTCATTGAAGCAGTTTTTTTCAATTTGTAAATGTCTTGGAATATATTACAAAGTTAGCCTGATATGATAGCTGTGTTAATATGACTGCCGTAATGAATACACAATGTATATAAAAATATCACATTGTACACCTTAAATATACTCAATCTTTATTTTTCAAGTAAATATTTTAGAATTTAAAAAAATTAGAAATTCTTTTATTCATTGACAAAAGAATAATTTCGAAGACAATACTTCCACAATTTGTACAGGTCAAAAATGAAGAACATTAGTTCTAAAGAACAGTCAAGAACCACTGTGCCATGTTCGATAAAAACATGTTACTTCTACACAGAGGTTCAGAATCTTTTCTGGTCAAGAATCTCTTTGAGAATCTGACAAAAGGTTGTAACCTATTTTCTACTTCTTAAAATACACACATTTCAGTCATTTTTTGAATGTTAATAGATTCTGATCTAAGTGAAAGAGAACAAAAATGAGGTTATTCAATGTCTATATATGCCTCTGATAAACTTATTAGAAAATAATGTTGGTCAACTAATGTTAACATAAGACTTGATTCATTTATCCAGTGCTAGTGTGATGTATATTTCAATCTAGCTCTCCTCAAAATTATTATTTTGTCAATCAATGAAAGAATTTCTAATTTTTTAAATTCTAAAATATTTACTTGAAAAATAAAGATTGAGTATATTTAAGATGTACAATGTGATGTTTTTATATACATTGTGTATTCATTACTGCAGTCATATTAACACAGCTATCATCACTACCCATGTTGTTCCTTATGTTTTAATTATTAAACATGTAGCTTAATGGGAGTTCCTTAGAACTGGTTCATGTCAGAATTGAAAACTTTTACCTTTTAACCATCATCTCCCCATTTCCTACACCCTGTCCAAACCCTGAACACCATTGTTCTATTCTCTGCTTCTATGAGTTCAACATTTTTTAGATACCACAATATGAATGAGAAAATACAGTATTTGTCTTTTTGTGCCTGCCTTATTTCATTTAGCTAATGTCCTCTGGTTCATCCGTATAATTGAAAATGACAGGCTTTCCTCATTTTGGCTCAATAATATCCCATTGTATCAATATATCACAATTTCTTTATCCATATATCTGTCAGTGGACATTTAGGTCATTTCTGTATCTTGGCTGTTGTAAATAATGCCGCAATGATCACGGGAACGCAGATATCTCTTCAACATCCTGATTTCATTTCCACTTTGACAAACTAGTTGCATTTTCGTTGAATATATACTCACAAACGGGATTGCTGAATCATATGGTGGTTCTCTTTTAGAATTTTCCTAAAATAAAACAAAACAAAACACAATGAAACAAATACCGAACTGTGTTAGCACGTGGGATAGATTTCTGATGCTACACCCAGCTAAATTTATACTCAAAATTTTTTTTTTTTTTTTTTTTTTTTGAGACGGAGTCTCGCTCTGTCGCCCAGGCTATACTCAAAATTTTTTAAAGGAAGGAAGCAAAAGACTGAATTTAGCCTGGCCGGTTGTTGAAAGAAATGAATTAAGTCCTCTGTTGTTTGCAAACCAGATTATGTGTCCATTCTGAGACCCTCATCCTGCTCTGTTTCTACTTTGCCACATAATACGTAGCTAAATATGTCACACCCTCATGACCAAAGGAATTATGGTGCCTTGGAAAATACCTGAACTAGTCCCAAAAGACAGCTTAATCATCTGACAAAATAACAGTATCTACCTCTCTGTTAGTAAAACTTGGGCTCTAAGTACTGTACTTTTCTTATTATTATGGAATAAAATATCACATGGAATGAAAAAACAGGGAAATGTACTAGAGAAATGTATTAGGTATCCTCAGTGGATACCCAGTGCCTGCTGCCTCCAAGGTCTGTGAAGAAAGATTTGATTTCTTTCTCATGAGACACAAAATTGCAGGTCCAGGATGTGTGTTACTATGTAACAGTGATTATCTTACTTCATGGCTCTGTGGCAAATGCATGCCTGGTTTGTGGAAAGATGAAAATTAAATACAGACATCAGAAGATTGAGAGTGAAAGAGATTTGTTAGGTGTTTTCACTAAAATGCTAAGGAACTGCCATTAAGCTATATGTTTTAATAATTAAAACATTACTTTAACTTGGCTTCAAAACTTAAGCATATCCAGAGAAACTGGAGAGGGTATTAGGAACTAATTACATTAAAGTGTTGAAGATCAATTTCTCATGGTTTGGTAGCTTCATATTATTATTTCTTTAAAAACAGTGAAGGCAAATATTATAGAAACATATCAAAGCATGCTTTTCTAGGGCTCCACATTAATCGTCAGTACTAAGCAATTTTGTAATAGAATTTATTGAGTTAGCTTACCTTGGCTTTAGGAATACACATGGTACCTCTTAGGAAGCTTGTGGAAGGAAACTTCTTGTTTCTCTTCTTGACCAGAAAAAAAAAGCCAAAATTACATTTACTTATTAAAAGTAATCAGTTTGGAAGTGTGAAGGACTGGATTTCAAAACAGTACTTTCTCATCTGGATGAAAGATAATATTCATATATGATCAATACAATCTAATAAAATCCATTCAACATGAGTTTTATATTTTCACTTTTTCTTCTAGAATAATAATAATATTTTTATTAAATCAACCACACAGAAATGCCAAGCTTCAAAATGAAGTGAATTTCCACCAATTTCTTTGTGCAGTTAGGAAATTTTGGAGGTTCCTCTTGCTTTCCCACACTAGAGGGAGAGGGCGTGAGTAAGACTAGGCTGATCTCCACGCAGAGTGACATATTATCATTCACATTGTGACATAATTTCAAGTGCTTTTCAGTGTAATTGGATTTCTTCCATCTTGTAGAATCTACAGTGTAGATCTTGACTCTTGTTTCAGGGATTGATTCTAGTTTGTCACCTATAAGATCAAGGTTGAAGAATATTTTCTTTAGCGAGCTCTATCTATGGCAACCATACAAATGTTCCTTTTGAGCTTCCAAATGAAGGGACTGTAATGGAGCAAGGGCTCTAGCTGCTTCCTACTGCATGGAACAAAAATCCATTGCCACACTGACCAAAACCTAGGCTGCTCCATGCAATGGACTGAGCAGTATGGGGATACCAAGATAGGTTTGTTTCTGGAAGCCATAGGACTCCCGAGCTGGCTGATTTTGGTTCAAGAACGCCTTGATGACTTTGCCAAACTGCCTTAGTTTGCAAGCTGTTCAGAATATTTACATCTCCTCTTTTCTGTCTTCTTCAGTTGGATGTAAGACGCACACTCTGGATCAACAGCTGTCCTATTATTCCATGACTCTTTTTCCATCTTCTTCCTCAGGAGTTTTCCCTAACAAAATCACTGCATGTTTAATCTAGCCTTGGAGTCCGCTTCTCAAAGAACCTGAACTATCACAGTTTTTGATGTGAAGTTATATAATTATACTATTTATAAGGCAGAGAGAAAATAAAGGAATATTTTTAAATTTTTATATAATTATGGAGTATTTCAGAATTACATATCCATACAAACAAAAATGAGTCTAACAAAAAAATAAGATTGAGAAAATTTGGGTTCATCTTAACATTCCAGGACCCTATTATGGTGGTAACAGATTTAAAATTATAAGAATGTTTCTTTTCCTACTTACTGGATTTTATTAAGTCAGATCTGTTCAGCTATCAAAACATACTCTGTGATATCTTTGCAAAATAATTGAATTTATGGTTTATATTTGAATTCACAGGCATGGCATGGATGAGTCAAGCTCTATTGTATCTTCAGTTTATTCCAACTGTGTTATTTGATGTGACTTTTCTGTTTGCTTATCTCCAGCTCAGCGACCAACCTTAACCAAACTAAAGGCAACAACCTGCTAACATCAAACATGAGAGCACCCCCCCATCTAATAGGCTCTGTTGACATTACTTTCCTCTTCATATAGAAAACAAGCTCAATATTGCTTTCTCAGAGTTATGTGGAAAATATATTCTTCCCGGCTAAATATTATGGACAATGATGAGCAAGAAAAGAAGTTTTTAAACATTTTAAAAGCAGAAATCCATTTACATATACAATTTTATAATTATAACTCTCAACAGTTATTTCAACATCTTGACTTAAAGTATCAGGAAACTCTTGAACTGGATGTAAAGATAATTTATCTTCTATATACTTTTTAATGAACAGTTTGGTGCTTTAAGTTAAATATTTGAATATGCATACACAAACACAAACATATATTTTTGTACATAATACATTGTGTATGACTTTTAATTATGATTTATTTAAATTACACAAATTTTAGATACACATAATTAAATTTGAAACAAATTTTAGTGGAACCATAAAGTGTGTAAGTTGGTACTAGCATATTATAGTTTTAAAAAATCACTGAGTTATCTATGTATATACACGCACATTTACATGTATAAAATATTTGTTATCCTTGATCACTTATTTTCTTTTAAAGAAATGTACTGTACACGGACATGGACTCAACCTAAATGCACATCAATGATAATCTGGATAAAGAAAATGTGGTACATACATACCATGGAATACTATGCAGCCATGAAAAAGAATGAGATCATGTCCTTTTCAGGAACATGTATTGGTCAGGGGGCCATTATCCTTAGAAAACTAACACAGGAACAGAAAACCAAATACTACATGCTCTCAATTATAAGTGGGAGCTAAATGATGACAACGCATGGACACATAGAGGGTAACAACACACCATGGGGCTTTTCAGAGGGTGAAGGGTGGGAGGAAGGAGAGGATAAGGGAAAACAACTAATGGGAAATAGGCTTAAAACCTTGATGATGAAACAATCTCTACAACAAACCCGCATGACACAAGTTTACTTATGCAACAAACCTGCACTTGTAGCCCTGAACTTAAAATAAAAAGTAAGAGTGTACTTCCAGGGAGGACAAAATTTGCTGAAAAATCAGTTAAAATGGGAAATGGGATGAGGTACAGTAATTCAAACAGAGGTTTTGTATGTATTTTGCCAAATAAATTTGTTTTCAGGTTAAATTGGCATAGAATATTTATTATATGCATGTACCAAGCCAAAGTTTGATAAACCTGTAGCTCGCTAAATTAATGTATTTTCATGGTGTTGTGGAAACAGTTTGACTCTATTTTAGTGCTTTGCCAAATGATGTTATCTCTTTTAGGCTAGCTCTCTTCAGTGTCAGTTAGCAGTTAGAAGTACAGACCTCAGAGTGTAACCTTGATTTCCCCATGTGCGTATTTATTTAATTAAGCCAGTTTTCTTACATAGTTAATCTTTATTTAAATATACAGTATTACAGAGTGTTACATCTACCGTGTGTCACGTGTGTGTGTGTACATGTGTATGATCTTTATTTGCAAAGATAATGCCACTAACAGTGGTTTTGATTTACTTGCGGATGTGGTTGAGAAAATGTATGCATCATTAACAGGGCTTTCCACACTGAACGTATTACATTTGTGGTTGCAGGAACTGTTTGCAAAACCTGTTGTGATTTGCTCTTGTCTGTTTCTGTTTGGTGTGAAATCTTTATCCAGAAAGAACTAATCTAGATTGCAGCAAAGCCTACCTCGAATAGGGGATTCTGCTCTGTTAGAACATAGGATATGTCAACTGCACTGATCCAGAGAGAAGCCTGGTCCTTTTTTTTCCATCATTATTGATCTTTTTAATTTTTAATTTTTGTGGCTACATAGTAGGTGTATTATTCATGGAGTATATGAGATATTTTGATACAGGTATATAATGTGTAATAATCACATCATGGTAAATGGGGTATCCATCACCTCAAGCATTTATCCTTTGTGTTACAAACAATCCTGTTACATGATTTTAGTTATTTTAATGTGTACAATTAAATTATTGACTATAGTCACTCCGTTGTGCTGTCAAATACTAAATCTTATTCATTCTTTCTAACTACTGTTTTTGTACCCATCATTGTTATTGATACTAATCTATCATTACCGCAGTTTAGCAGTAGGATTTATTGGATGAATTGTAAAATTGTACAAAATAGTTTTACCAAACATAGCATGGTCTATCTGATCATACTATGCTAGAGTACAGCATGGTCAGATAGAAATTAACATAGATTGCAAAGGGAAAAATATCAAAATGCTGTCACTTTTTGTGGAAATAACATATGAATACAACTCATAATTTTAAAGTTGTTAAACTATGTATTCAGGGTTTACACAAGAAAAGTAAAATGCAATGTTAGTGTTGTGTTACATGAATTATATTTTTGGGTGTTCCAAACTTCTTAGTTTATAGTGAAAGCATTATTCAGACATTGAAGCCATTGCTATATATTGGTGCTTTCTGTTAATAACTCTATGACACTTCCACCTTCTGAGTCCTCACAAAGGCACTGTGAAGATTGACATTCATTAGAAGTATGGAACCCAGAGTGTGGGGGTTGTAGCTATGAAATTTACCTCTTAAACCCATAGCATATCTTTGGCAAGGAAAATAAGTTATCTTAAAATTTCCCCCAAGCCCTCCTCACCTTTGAGAATAATAATGTTCTTAATTCTACTAAAACATTTGAAAAGCTAGGGTGAGTCCAAGAATCTGCCAAGAAGGGAAAACTACCAGGTGTTTAAATGGCTAGCATCCATGGGATACAGTTGAATGAATAAAGATGAATAGGGATGAAACATTTAGTTTGAAATAAATTTAAGTGAAAATTAATCCAGACTATGACTGAAATATAATTTAATCTGTTCATTTTACTCTAGTTAACCCCCACATATAAAAATATGCACTAAGAAAACAGGAACTTGGTATAATATATATTGCAAAAACATATGGTCAGTATCCAACAAGAGTGTCAACCTCAAAACCAAGAAAACATACTGCTCCCACTAGACAAAAATTAAACTGGGAAGCCTGTTAAGTGCACAGCCAGAAAAAAATATGATGTATATTATAGGAAATGAGAAAGATAAACCAAATAGGAAAAGATAAAGCGTAAAGTTGCCAACTTCATAAGAAATTTCACCAAGATGGGTCCTTATCTTTCACAGATAGGTAATCACACCTATGATGGAAACTTTAAGCAAAGGATTGACCCAGAACAACATACTTTTCAGTTTCTGTTTATTTGTTATTTTTCTTTTATAGGAAACAAAGTATCAACAGAAGCGTAATTGGAGGGATTTGGGGATTAAGCCCTCGACTGATCATGTCTGCAGAGAGCATATTTTCCTTGTTTCTAGTGGCAAATTATTTAGGCGTTATCTTGGATTTTCTGAAAGTTATGATTTCAAATTCTTTCTTTATTTTAGACCATGAGTCAAGGATTGAGTTTTGGTACATAAATAGTTTAGCATTTGCTTTTCTCTGAAAGATAGTGTATTAGGGTTCTCTAGAGAACAACAAAACCAGTAGAGTGTGTGTGTGTGTGTGAGTATGTATATGTGCGTACATATGTTTGTGTGTATGTATAGAGACAAGGAAAAAAATAAGTTAATTTATTTTTAAAAAGTTAAAAGAATTCCAGTAAGTAATGCATATAACATACAAAATATGTGTTACTTGACTGTTTATGTTATTAGTAAGGCTGCCAGTCAACAGTAGGTTATTAATAGTTAAGTTTTTGGGGAGTCAAGATTTATACACAGGTTTTTAACTGCTTACGGAGTTAGTGCCCCTCAAGCCAATGTTGGTGAAGGTTAACGGTACTAAATGTAAAAAACAGTTATTCGTAAGTAGATCAGATACACACACATAAAATTACAACACTCACATGTTCTGTGTTCAAACGTTTAAAGTCATAATGCCACATATTGTGCTTGATTTTAAATAATTAAAATTATGAAGAAGTATAGTTTGATAATTGTAATAGATATTCCTAGGAAGGTATAAAGCCCAATTACTTTATACTTAGGTTGTTTCTAATATTGTTTTAGTTGTAAACGTATGTGAACTAAATATGTCTAGCTTTGGCATAATCATATTACCAGTTCACCACTTTAATATCCAAGATGTTATGTTTGCTCATGCTCATCAGCTTCTTAACCTTACCATAGGTAGAGATGCTAAACACATTTCTACTGATTTCAAATTATCTAAAAATATGTGAATAATTCTGTATATTTTTGTATTTAAGTGGAAAACTAGAAATTAATTCCATGTATTTAATAATGATTTTTAGTATAATATTTTATGACTACATGTCATAAAATCGTTGCTATAAATGCTCAGAATTGTTAACATACTTTTAAAAGACTCTTGGAATAAAAAGGATGTATTTTTAATATGAGAATGACAGAGGACATGAATTTTGGAGTCTAGGATGAAATGCTATGGACAGAATTGTGTCTCTCCAAAATGCACATGTTGAGATCTATCTTAGATGGCTCAGAATGCTATAGCAAAATATCATAGATTGGCTGACTTATAAACAACAGAAAATTACATGATAGTCTGGAGGCAGGGAAATACAGGATCAATATGCCAGCAGATTCAATGTCTGAGGAGGACCCATTTTGTTTTCCATAAATAATTGTCTTTCCCTTGTGTCCTCACATGGCAGAAGGAGTGAGGGACTTTTGAGAATCCCTTTCATAAGAGTACTAATCCCATTCATGAATGTTCTATCCTCCTGAACTCATGATCTCTCCAAGAACCCACCTCCAAATACCATCACATTGGTAATTAGGTTTCTACATATGACGTTTGAGAGGACATAAATCTGCAGTCTGTAACCACCCCTAACACCCAATGTCATGGTATTTGCAGATGGGGTCTTTGAGAGACTATTAGATTTAAATGAGGTCATGAGAGTAGAGATTAATGTCCTCAATATCCAGTGATGGGATTAGTAGCCTTCATAAAAGTGGTGACAGAGTGCTCTCTCTTTCTCTCTTTGCCATGTGAGAATATAGCAAGAAGGCATTTCTGGCAAGAATCCAACAATGCTGGCACCCAATATCTAGCTTCTAACCTGCCACCCAGTCCGTGGAGTCCTGAGAAGTCTAAGAAAGATACAGTAACAGAGAAGTAAGATTAAAATAAATATTCAGAAAGGCCAATATTAAAGAAACAAATAAATGAAATCCTTCAGTTAAATATCAAACCTGGTTATTGAAACTAAATGCTATGCAAAGTCGCTGAGCTACTTGTGAAATAACAATATTGCATATAAAGTTATTATCAGCTGATTAAAGTGTTATATTTGCCCCACTTTTGTCATTTGGATTCCATGTTCACAGTGTACATAGCATATGTGGCTAGAAATTTTCAAAGTGCCTGAATATGTGTTGCCAGTTGTAAGTACAACTATGTGTTTGTCATCAGTTGATGTATCTTGTCTTATATCTTACTCATATAGGATAAATTTAAGAGATCTTTAAATTTATTATATCATTAAAATTAAAGAGAACCTTATAATTTTATGTTTTACACATTTCATAATTCACTTCACAAAATAATTCAGGTAAATAAACCACTAGATTGAAAAAAAGTAATTCTAGTGGTTACACATTAGTTCCCAACCTTTACATTTTCAGGTAAATTCTGTGATCGTTCATGGTGGATGCGGTTCTGGTCTTAAGCACTTTATATAGTTTCTTAGCCTTATCTTCACCAGCTGTGAAAGGAATCTTCTAGCCCTCTCTGATTTTAATTTACCTGTGGAATAGTCTGTCCTGAGGCTTCTTCATCTGTAGAGCCGTCTCCACTTAAAAAGGGGCATGACTTGGGATTAGGAAAAAATGTTCTACAGGTTCGTTAATTGTTCTACCAAATCTCACAAGAAGCAGATAGAAGATTTCAGTTGCCTTTAAAAGATTGATAAGCAGATTTCAAAATGGCTTCAGGGCAGATCTTCAAACCATAAATAAAACTCTCACTGAGAAATCATGCTTTTAAATATTTTAACTATCTGGAGAGAGTGCTCCTTTCTCAGAAAAGTATATGATGACCTCTCCTTTAAAATAAGCTAAATTTGTATATAGGTTAATAGTAAATAATTGGTATTCTCAATTTCATACATAATTGGTTTATTTTTCTATTTTTGGCTATTGACTAATAAAGCACAGGCATCCATCTTAAAATGCCACAGGGAAGACGTCCTCAGAGGCCACCTCTCTAGACCATGTCATGGAGGTATTGTCTGTGTGCACCCTCATAGAGGTGGTGGAAGTATGTGTATATAATTTTCCCAGAAAAGGATATTGAAATGAATTCTATTTTGCTAGGTAAGTAGATGACTAGAGATAAAGAGGGATCACTAAGATAGAGGAAGAGATAATCAGTGAATGGACTCATATAAAGAATGCCTTATTTATGTACTTGCTCTGCTACTCCTACCTGAACTCGAGCACACCAGTTACTCTCTTTTTATGAAAATAGGATTGTAAAACCTATGAGATGATGGATGACAAAGTAATCTAATATTAGTGACTCAAATGGCACATCCCTGTTTAAATAATCCTAATGCAGTCTGACACATCCTTTAAAACACATGGGGAAAAAGGAGATAATGCAACTCCCGTTGGAATAATGTGTGTTTGTCTATTCATCTAATTCTTCTTCCTTAAGAAAGAACTGTATTTGACCCAGCCTTTTAAAAGTTGTACCAATATTTGTATACATCTTTCATATAATTTTTCTCTAATAGGTGCTTTTATTTTTTTTCTGAAGCTTTGGTAGTGTAACTGAAAGAGTCCTGGAATTGGAAAACAAAATTCAGAAGTTGAGTTCCATGGCTTTTTTGCTGTTTGTCTTTGGGTAAGTCTATGATATCCAGTTTCTGCATTTCTCAATTTTGTTGTAAAGACTAAATAAAGTAGTATACATGTACACATGTACAGCTAGACTGTAAATCACTATTTAAGTATGGGTTGTTTTCACCATGTTTCTATGGAAAAGAGGAAACTTTTCTATTATGTAATCAGTTTTTAGTTGGCAATCTATAAACTTGATTACAATTTGTACTACCCTTTGACCATTCTGTGTTTTTTCTAATCAATGAGTAATTGTCATGCAAGAGGTTGGGGGGAAAAGAAAACCTGCTTAATCTGCATTCTTCACATAGCCCTTGCATTTAAGAGGTTAAAAAATTGATTTAGGTCCCAGACACCTCTGGTTTTCAGTTTACCATGGTTTCATTTGAGCTTGGTGCCATGAAAGGAGCGATTGGTCTTAATCACAACTTTACTTGTTAAAGAAAACATCCAGGACATAAAGATCTGCTTTGTAGTTGAAAGAAAAACAAGAAAAAGAAAGAAAGAGAAAGAGAGAGAGAGAGGGGAAGGAATGAAGGAAGGAAGGAAGGAAGGAAGGAAGGAAGGAAGGAAGGAAGGAAGGAAGGAAGGAAGGAAGGGGGAGAGAGAGAGAGAGAGAGAGAAAGAAAGAAAGAAGGAAAGAAAGATAGGGAAAGAAAGAAAGGAAGAGGAAAAAAATATATTAAATGTTGACACTGGCACCAATATTGAGAAAAGTATCTTCTAAAATAGGAGGTAAACAATATTACATTTTACTGTGCTTAAACATTGTTTTAATGTCCACCAAATGTAGGCACAGAAAAAACCCCAACATACACACATTTTACAGACTCTGACTAAAGGGGGAAACAATTCTAAAGCAGATGTTTCTCTTCTCTTTTGAACAAACATTTTATTGAAATTCTTCACACCAGACTTTATTAATTAATCTGAAATAAAGAATGACGGGTGATGCTGATCCTAATCACAGGAAACAGATAACAAACTGTGGTCCATTTTTCCTGTCTCTGTCTGACATCAGCATCTGGTTCCTTGGCAGGCTCTGTCAACCTTTGCGTTGACATCCTAGGAGCTGCTTCGGCTCTGTCAGTTTCCTGGATGTCGCCGTTGGGCTGAGGCTCACCACAATCATTTTATTTTGTTGTTGCTCACACTGGGTCTTGATGAAATTCTTCCTTCTGCTTCTGCAGTCATAGAAATATTATATGCAAAGTCAACTCAGTGATGTTTTTCTTCAATCTTGAGATGTCCGTATAAGTGCCTTATTTTTTAAGGTTAAATTTTATCTTAGATATACTTTGAATTTAGCCTAGAAGGAATGGCTAAATGGAATAGAGTCAAATAATTCCAAAGCAAAGCAGGAAGTTATTTACAGGGCCGTAGGAGTGCCTAATGGGCCCACTGATGTGAAACCAAGCCAAGGAAGGCTAGAATGAAAGGAAGTGCTCCTAAATTTAGTCTCGTTACTGGATTGCTTTGCTGAGGAAGGGGAGGACAAACCCAAGGTGGTGACTAACACAATTGATCAAGAATTTAAAAACCTAGTACAGAGGGGAAATAGGAACAATCAAGGGATTACTCTTCTCACTTTCAAAAATTTTAAATTGCAATTAAATTTAATATAGTCATGGAATCTTGGAATGGTTTCAAGTGAAACGCTGTGTGTTGCAAATTAGACTATAAGACATTAGTAGCAACCATCTTAAGAATGTTTCCTTTGTTATGTATTCTATATCACATATTTAATTTACATCATTTACTTAATGATCACAGCCATGCTACTGCTTCCTGGCAAGGAAAAATTGTATGAATCAAAGAGTATTTAGTTGTTAAATATGAGTTATTAAAAATTTCAGTATTTTCACTTCAAAGCAGATTTTTGGTCCTGGCTTCAAAATGTGGAGATGTTTTTTAAAATAGATTATTTTTGTTTTTTTATAGTAAAATACGTATATTTGCATTATAAAATCTTCAAACTATGTTGAAAGTCGTAAATATGAAATCCTCTCCGTTTTCTTTTCCCTATACAATCTCCTCCTAAGGGATATCTGCTGATCAACATTCTTTCTATGCATTTACATGTGTACACTTTACACAAAAAATTAATTTTTTAGACATAAATAGTATAATATGTGTGTTAGGAGACTCGGTTTGATATACAACAATATGTTCTGGAGACGTTTTAATGTCAATTCATAAAGACTTTACTTTTTTTACACCTGCATCATATTCCATATTATGACTATTCTATGATACATAACATTCAATTCCCCTTTTGAAGGACACTTGGGCCATTTCCAGTATTTCAGAATGATGAGACAATATCACAATAAACCTTCTTATGTATTCATATGATTGTGCACATGTGTAAATATTTATTAAGAATAGAATTGTCTGGATTTAAAGATAGAACCATTTAAATTATTGGTATATATTACCAAATAGTCTCAGTGAAATGTTTACTAATGTATACTCCATCAGTATTAGAGTTTCTGTTTCCCCACATCATTTTCCAACTCTTCCAAATTTTTGTCTCTGAAATGAGATACCTCATTGTGTTTTTAGTATATATTTCCCTGATTATGAATAAAGGTGAACTACTTTCATTTGTTTCACTTGTATTTATTCTACTGTGAACTGACTAATTAAATCTTAGACTCATTTTCCATTTAGTACATTTCATTTTCCAAGTTATATATGAGAATACTATGTATTCTGGATAATAAATCTTTGTTTATTAAATATGGTGCCAGTTTTGGCTTCAAACCATAATTTATATTTTAATTTTTTGATAGTTGATTTTATCATAATGAAGTTTTAAATTTTGACATAGTCAAATCTGTTCGTGTATAGCTTTTGGTTTTGGCTGTTTTTAGGTAGAGTTTTCATAACTCAAAGCTACTCAGAATTTTATTTGACATTTTTCTTTAACAATGGTTTGTTTAGTTGTTTGTTCTTTAAATCATTAATGTGTATCACAGTGTATAACATGGAGTAGTGTCCTAACTCAATTTTTTATCCTTAATTTGTAGCAGTAATTTTCCACCAATTGTTGACTAAGAAATAATTTCTAAAATTATTTAAAATACCCCCTTTATCTTAAATTTAAATCTCTTTAAACAAGTTGATTGTTTTATTTCATTCTATTTCACTTGTTGATTTGTTATTACTGCAACCCGAAATGATAAAGACTACAGTTTTATAAAGATACCCTCATTTGTGTGTAATTTACTGTTTTTCTCATAAGTAATAATATTGATATTATTTTTCATTAAATTAAAATAAGAAATCAACTAGCTTATAAACCTTTCTATATTCCTATATCTTCAAACAAATCTATTTTGAAAGTGCAAAATAACAAAATTAGAGATGGTGTGGTAGACATGGGCAAGTTGAAAGTCAGTCTAACTTTCTTTTGTCATTAAACTGAATCATTCCTAGTAAGCCAAGAAAAGCTTGGTTCTATCCTGTGCTCGCCTGAGTAATTTGAAAGTCAGGCTCTTTCTTGGTTTTCTGTCAGTTTCTGTTCAAATGGACGTGGTTTCCTCAGTTGCCATATTAAATGCTAAATACACTGAACAGTTTATGGGTCTTTTGTGAATGATTTACAAATTAACTGTGGAGCCACACAACTATTGTCATTTCATCAGTGATGAAATTTCTCTCAGGGCAACTTTTGGCTGAGAAGAAACTTCAGTGGATGTTATTCATGTGTGTAAGTGTGCCAGAGAGAGATCGAAAGTACATTCCCACTTATCACACCCCATTAATAGTAAAAGAAAAACACAAACCAGTGAGATGAATTGTCTTATTTTTCTTAGAGTACTCTGCTTGGAATAATATGCATTTATTGGAATGATTTTACATCAATCAAAATGAAAACAGGTAGTCATGCCAGGAATATTCCTATTCATTTTTTCATTCATCTATGCATTTATTTGAAACACATTAGTTGAGTATCTGATATAAGTGGTATGATGTAATTGGGTGGTTATCGCACCTCATGGGGAACTGAGGAAATTTGCATGGAGAAGATAATATTCATAAGGATGTCATTACTGAGTGGTATAGTGTGCTTCTTGGGGTCTAGGAGGGGTTTGGGACACTGAAAATATCAGCATAAAATTCCACTCCAATAGTCCAAGGTCAATCCTCTGACAAAGTTCATTGGTACTAAAGGCATTAGAAGG
This sequence comes from Theropithecus gelada, assembly GCF_003255815.1. Taxonomy (NCBI): domain Eukaryota; kingdom Metazoa; phylum Chordata; class Mammalia; order Primates; family Cercopithecidae; genus Theropithecus; species Theropithecus gelada. The sequence continues at coordinate 87,494,283 of NC_037675.1, forward strand.
AAAAATAAGCTAGGGGAGAGGCACACTAATTGGCAAAAAATATGAAGAGCTCTTCTCACATCCCTCAGGGGACAGATACTACACCCAAAAATATGACTCTGTATTTTAAAAGTGCACAGAAACATGAATGCAATTCAATTCTTTATTAGTTTCTTGTTGCTGCTAGAACAAATATCTCAAGTACAGTGACTTAAACAACATGCATTTATGATCTTACAGTTCTGGAGTTCAGAAGTCCAAAATGGGCTTCTTCTGGAAGCTTTAGGGGAGAATCTCTTTCCATTCTTTTTCCAGCTTCTAGAAGTTTCCTGATCCCCTCCTCTATCATCAGAGTCTGAAATTACGTCGTTCTGATCTGAACTTTCATCCTCATGTGCTTCTTACTTCCTCTCCTTCCTATCACATCTCCTGCACCGACTCAGACTTCTCTGCCTTCTTTCACCTACAAGGACCCTGTTGATTACATTGGGTCCACCTAGGTCATCCAGAAAAATCTCCCATTGTCAAGGCCCTTCATTTAATCACACCTGAAATGCCCTTTATCTATATGAAGTAACATATTCCCAGCTTCCAGAGATTCATATTTGGACATCCCTGAGAGGCCATTATTCTTCTTACCATATGTATCAGGCCATTCTTGCATTGCTATAAAGAAATATCTGAGACTGGTTAATTTTTAAAGAAAAAAGGTTTACTTGGCTCACAGTTCTGCAGCCTGTGCAGGAAGCATGATGCTGGCATCTGCTCAGCTTCTGGGGAGGCGTCAGATAACTTACAGTTATGGCAGAAGGCAAAGAGGGAGCAGGCAGGTTATGTGGCCACAGCAGGTGCAAGACATGAGGACAGCAGCAAGTGGATGGTGCTAAACTATTAATCCAATCACCTCTCACCAGTCCCCACACCCAACATTGGGGATTACAATTCAACATGAGATTTGGGTGGGAAAACACATCCAAAGTGTATTACCATACCCCCTAACAAGTTGGCTTTCTGATTACATCAACCAAAATCAGCTTGTTGTTTTCAGTGAAGAACAATGATTGAAACACCAGAGTTTCAGGTCTGCTTAGTGTAACCAAAGACCACCCTAGACCTACTGAGTAAAATTGGCTGAAAGTAGACAAGTGAATCTGCACTTATATTTGGTCAGGTGATTCTGATGCATAGTAAATATATGATTCCTATTATTTTAAAGTCACATTTATATACAAATAGTTTTTAGAGTCTCTTTCAAGAATGTGCCTATAATATGCATTTTCAGCTTACTGTAGAACAGTTTGGAAAGCAATGGGATTTAGTGCAAAGATCCTAGACTTTGGAACCAGACTTCAACTTGGATATCTGCTGTCATCTGTTTTTAGCTATAATCCTCGTATTAGTCTGTTTTCATGCTCCTATAAAGATACTACCTGAGACTGAGTAATTTATATTTTTAAAAAGAGGTTTAATTGATTTACAGTTCTGCATAGATGGAGAGGCCTCAGGAAACTTACAATCACTGCAGAAGGTGAAGGGGAAGCAAGGCATGTCTTGGTGGCAGGAGAAAGGGAATGTGAAAGAGAAAGCACTAGACACTTGTTAAACAACCAGATCTCATGAAAACTTCCTCATTATCACAAGAACAGTGTCAGGGAAACCACCCCACGATCCAATTACCTCCCACCAAAGTCCTCCCTCAATACCTGGGGATTATAATTTGAGATGATATTTGGTTGGGGGGACACAGAGTCAGACCATACCAATCCTTCTCAGCTCTTTCCATTCACAATTAAGATTGATCAAGTCCATTTCCCTCTAACAGTATGTTTTCTCATTCATAAAATGGACCAATATCACCTACCCTCAGTAGACTAATGTAAAGGTGAAATGAGGTATTTATTCAACAAATAAAAGTGCCTAAAGCATAACAGGTATACCAAAAATAGTTATTTACCAACATGCTGTACAATACGTATATCCGTGAAAAACAGTATCAACTAGAGTATATATAATTAACTTTATATGCTCTAGTTGATATTTTTCTTACCTTTCTTATACTTTTGCATTATCTAACTGTCCTTTAGTAAGAACAGAGATCCAGAAATTATTTCAGCCCCTCGTCTGTCCAGATGTCTTTTTTCTCTGCATTCTTACTTCTACAACTGCTGGATGCAGGCTCTGTTGCCTGTTGATTTTTGCCCAGAGTCTTTGATGAAGAGGCTGTGGCATGTTAATCTCTGTAATACATTTTTCTGTGGGCTTTTTCAGCCAGTCTCTCTTTCATCCGGACCTCCTTTAGCCTTCAAAGGCACAATTCAGGGCCAAACGTGAAGTAGGTTTAAGGCCTGGAGTAAATCACATGGAGGGGGCCTTTTCCTTTCCGGTTTAAAGGAGAAAGGGAGAGATGATAAGACATAAAGAGAAGAGGCTCTTCTTAAGCTTAAGAAGCATGAAGGCAAAAGCATCAGTAATCCGGGTGCCTGGATTCTGTGTTCTCTAAAATTTGTGGAATAATTGAACACATTTGCCGTTACAGCCTCTGAAATTCAGCACTGGGTAATTGTTAAATATTTTTTAAACTAAAGAATTGGCATCAGAGGCTTTCCAATGATATTTCTAGAAGACTATCAGTAAATTTCTTACTTTTCTTCAAAAATTATTTCATAGTCAATCATATGTTATTATCAGTTCCCCAAAACTGACATACACATGTATAGTTGGCATCGGATAAGGTTATTTTTAGAAAGAGAAACTGAACTATATTCATGCTGAAAAAAAGAGCCAACCACAATCACAATATATTCAGGAAAATAAGTGAAACATCTGGTCAACCAGTTGTATTTTGATGTACTTATATCATAAGACTGAAGTTACTAATTTTTGTGAAAGCTTTTTGCCCTCTGCTTAAATATATTGATTATGACTCCATTTTCTTTGGAATGTGTACATATCTAATTAGAAATGAGTACAAGGGCACCCTAGCAGGTGGGTCACTACAGTGCTCTGTTGAGAGTTTAGGTCAGATTTCTATGACAGAATGTCAGGTATACTACAAAAAATTTAGTCACATTTTTTATGAAATGCCTAATAATTCATTTGAATTAAACTTTGATTAGGCAAAGTCAATTTCTTTGTTCCTAAACAAAGACTTCTAAATAAATTTGTAAACAAGACGTCTAAACAAATGCGTAAAAAATCAACCTATATTCATCTCCCTTAATTATTGCCCAGTTAGAATTAACAGATGCTTTTGAGGGCAGTGTCCCTAGAACTATTTATTTTATCTCACATAATTACCACATTTCAGCCTTAGAGTGGCTAAAATACTCAGAAAGTAGTTCCTATGATTTTAAATTCGGTTTCTCAGTGTCTTGCCCTTCAGGAAAATGAAGTAGAGAAGTATGTTTCTACTTCTTAAAAGGACAAGAACTACTCCTTTTTCTTTTCTTCCTAAATCTTTTTTTAATTCAAAATAAAGCTATTAATGTATGCATATATTAGAAACATAAAGATTCCTCGTTGATAAGTATAAACTTGACAGTGTTTCATGCTTTCACTTCTCTCTATTTACAAAGAGAGATATTTTCTTTCTTTATTTTTCAGGGATATAAAAAATGAAGATACTTAAAGATTCAAAACTAAAATTCTTCCTTCCACCTGATGTTGTACTGCTTTCTTTTAAAGGTATTAAGCATCAGGCACCTGTCATATGCCCAATATAGTATTATACACAATGAGAGACACATACAAAAATCTCGGACAAGTTATTTGTTCATCGAAAAAACAGAAGAAAACAAAATTTCTTGTTTCTTAGGTGCTGACTCCTCTAGAAGTCATTCAAGTCATGAGCTGTATCCTAAGGGAGTAAGGAACTTGTTCCAGACAGCATAGAGAGAAGTCACCATTCCTCTTTTCTTTAATGTGGCTCTCCCAAGGTGTGTAACGTCTTGCAATTCGCCATTCTCCAAGACATGAATATGAATCCTGAGTTTCCAGGCATGAGCGGGAAGGATTCGCTTTCCTAGTGAATATGAGCAGAGGGTACAATGGGAGAGGTGACTGTTAGCAAAGAAAAGAAAAGAGAGGGGTCTGGCAAGTTAAAATGTCCCCACTTTACATCTCACTATACTGAAAAGGGCAGACAAGGTGTGGGGAGATATTTGGAATACCATTTCTCACTGAAGCTGGGAGAAAGACAATATGTTTATGGCCACCCCTATGTCAGAGGGCAGGAGTTGGAAATCGTGGGTGAAGATGTGGCTGGTTTGGGGTTAATGTAGGAGATATTGGTAGCTGTACCAGACTGGTGAGAGAGGATGAGGAGTAAGCCCCTGGGTACCAGTCCCCTGGGAGGGGCTCCAGGAAGAGGAGGGTCTGACAAGGATGCCAGAGGAGGAGACATCTGCATTGTGTACGTTCCTTTTTTTTTTTTTTATCAACAAGGAAATATTTATTTTTATATTTTTTAAAAGCAAGTTCAAAAAATTATATATATATTATAATTTTAAAAACGAAGTATGTTTGTATGCATAGAACATACTTTATTATTTTAGTTTATTTTTATTTTTTATTATAATTTAAGTTCTAGGGTACAAGTGCACAACGTGCAGGTTTGACACATAGGTATACATGTGCCTTGTTGGTTTGCTGCACCCATCAACTCATCCTTTATATTAGGTATTTCTTCTAATGCTATCCCACCCCCAGCCCCCCACTCCCTGACAGGCCTCAGTGTGTGATATTCCCCACCCTGTGTCCAAGTGTTCTCATTGTTCAATTCCCACCTATAAGTGAGAACATGCAGTGTTTGGTTTTCTGTCTTTGTGATAGTTTGCTGAGAATGATGGTTTCCACCTTCATCCATAACCCTGCAAAGGACATGACCTCATCCTTTTTTATGGCTGCGTAGTATTCCATGGTGTATATGTGTCTATATGTTTCTGTTTCTTCTGTACTGCTGCCTTTGAGGGGGGTGAGGCAATTTGAAGTTATATTTTAGCATATAGTTTCACCTAAAAATGCAAGACAGTGTTGGTATCCATGAATTAAAGAGTCTATGAGATTCCATGCCTATCTTTCAAACAGTCTTTGAGAGAGAAGTACACTCACCCATCACATTAATTTATCAATTTTATTAAAATGCAGTCTATCATTTTGACTACTTTATAAAATTTACACAGACATGCATTTACACTTTTTTTCTGTCACAACCTCGGTTTGACAGGAGAAAGAATTTATCAATGTTTTTCAAATGAAAGAATAAATACAAAATGCATTGTTCTCAGAAAAGCAATGAAAAGAAAATGTGAAGGGAAAGGTGAAATATAAAATATACGATGACAGGAGTTGTCAAAGAAAAAAAATAAAATGTTGAAAAAATATAGCATTATACTTAAGATTTGAGATCTATGTGATGAATTCTGTATTTCCAACTAGAGGAAACTACCTTCATGCTAGTAGCAAATAACTGGTCTTTCTCTTATTTGCTGAACAAATTACTAGAAGTTGCAAAATAAGAGGCCTGCAAAATCATCTTACAGCTGACTTGTTCAGCAAAGTTCAGTGAATGTAAGGGGTGAATGCTTTGTCTGGCAAGGAATAAGAGAGATCCAGGAGGTTAAAAAAAGTGGCTGCCACCCACTGCTGCCTATTAAATAAGTATTATAATATTGGCAGCAGCACCTGGATTTTACTCAAAGTGGGGGAGAGAAAACTGAACCCTGGCAGATTAAAGCAACAGTCATGCTGAAAATGTGAATACAGACACACATACACACACACACACACACACACACACACACACACACACACACACACAGAGTATATATATATATATATGTATTTTTTTTTTCATTTGTTTCTCTTCAGGCAAATTAAAGTATGGACTTCCCAGCTAATTACTCTTATCCTGAGTCCCAGGGAGTCGACCACCTTCACAATAACTTACAGGTTTTCTCCCTGCCAGTTCTGTTCTGTGTTTCATCCAAAAAGGCAGATACCCCATTTGTATCAAATTATGCATGACGGTTTGGGAAGTGGGTTGTGTACTTCTATGAAAGCCACAAAAAAACAAGCTATTTCAGTTCCGGAGGCAAGGGCTTTTGCTTTTTTCAAAGATATTTTATCTCAATTTCATGTGCCTAGTTGTGAAGAATTCAAAGTTTCCCTCAGAAAGGTTTAAAGGGTTTGTAAAATTTACACCTCCCAGGAGAAGAACAGAGAAAAGCAAAAGACGAAACCAAACAGAGACAATGACAAAGATTAAAAAACAACAACAGCCGAAAACAAATCATGGTATATGAAATCAACTTTAGTTATTCTGCCAATGAGGAATTTTTTCTCGCTTCAATTAACGGTTCATTTGGAATGCAATGAACTTGCATTGTTGGAATCTTTTCTTTTATGAGTTTTATATATGTATGTATGTATGTATGTATAACTTTATTAACTTTTATTTGTTTTTGGGCAAAGAATATGGGCAATATCACCTACCTCAGTAGGCTAATATAAACGTAAAATAAAGTATTTATACAACTTATTTACAACATAAATAAGATATTTATGCTGAACTTCAGCTAGTTCTGTGGGGGAGCAATCCATTCTTGGCTGACTGCTGAGGTTGTGTGATCTTATATGCAGACTCTACCAAAGCCAGAACTTTGTCTCAAAAAGAAAATAAACTCATGCCCAATAAAGCATGGCTTTACCTCATAATCGTATAAACTTCATATAGAGTTTTTTTCAGCATTTTCATCTATCATAGAATTAGCTGGGTCAAAAAGAAGGGCAGTTTGCACTTTAATCAAAACCAGCTGAAGATACTTTTCTGGCCCTGTGTCACACCCATAGTTGACAGCCTCCTTGGTTACTGGTTAATGTAACCAACTTCTCATCCAAATGTGTTGCATGTTAACTCTAAATTCAGGAGACCATTACATAACAGTAAGTGGTACAGGAGCAGCGATGAGTCCTTTACTTTCTGGATAGTATCCTGACACAACGCAGATTCCTTGATCCCCAGAAACTTTAGAGATAGCAAACACCTCTTTTTTTTTTTTTTCCTGATGTTTAATCGCTCTGCCTCTTGAATGTGTCTAAGACATCGATTTCTTCACAGTCTTTAAATACAATTAAGATAATATGGTAAATGATGAAGACTTGTACGAGGTTCTATGGACTGTCAAATGGTCAGGGTTCCTGCCAACTAAATTGTGTCTCAGAGTAAGAGAGCTGAGATAATCCTGAGGCAAAATAATGAAAATGTATATTCCTTCGAAATGACAGCAAAATAGATATAGAAAAAAGAACATACTTCTTTCATGCCAGGTATCAAGGTTTTATTCATTCGCAGCATCAGCTGCAATTAAAGTCTTTATCTGATTATGTGTATTGATAGTCCTTGCTGGTCTGTGAAACCTATCTACTTCTGTACCAGCTGAGCTGTAGAGCTAGAAGAAATGTGATTGGAGTCCTGCCTTGCAAATTGTACATCTTTGATATTGGTGGTCATGTTTGTGATTCCACTAGAAACATAATCACAATTGACCCTTGCTCAATGCAGGCATTAGGTGGATTGACTTCTTGACATTCAAAAATTTGTGTATAGATTTTGACTTCCTAAGACCTTTACTAACAGCCTACTGTTGACCAGAAGCTTTCTGATAACATAAACAGTGGATTAAAGCATAGTTTATATATATATATTATATGCTGTGTTACTACAATAAAGTAAACTTTTAAAAAGTATTATTAAGAAAGTCTAAAAGAAGGGTAAACATATTTGATATTCTTTAAGTGAAAGTGGATGATCATAAAGGTCTTCATCTTTGTTGTCTTCATGTTGAGTAGGCTGATGGGGAAAGGAATTGGTCTTGCTGTGTCACATGTTGCAGAAGTGGAAGAAAATCAATGTATAATTGGATTCACACAGTTGAAACTCATGTTATCGAAGAGTCAACTCTATTATAGTATTATTTTCTTTGACTTTTAAAAAACATTCCAGAGACTTCTTTATAACTTTTCACATCAGAACAGCTTGTGGTCCAGGGGGCTGATATGGGAACCTGCTGGTTTCTAAGGACATACTTCAAACATGCATTCATGAACTGGGCAAATGTGCATGTGATATTTTTTGACTTCTACTAAGTCTAAAATGATATAGACAAATATTATAATGTAGTTTGCTGCTACCCCTTATAAGTCGCATCACTAGATCACATTGACTTTCTGTAATCTCAAGAGTTAATGGAAGCCAGGAGATCTAGCATCCCCACTGCAAAAAATAAAAATAAAAATAAATAAATAAAATTCCCCATTTTCTCTGTATTTTGCTATCTCCTTCCTTAAGGAAGAAGATTTATAGAACCTTTATAGAACCTTATCATTACATTTGTAAAGATAACAGTTACTTTCTCAAAGTTACCAGAACTTTTCTGGGTTTATAGGTACCTGGAATAATTTTAAAATAGAAATTGAGTGAGAAGTCACAAGCACCTACCATGATTGGTTATAAAAATCAAGTAGGACCTCGAAGGGATGCTCATCTTGATGATTGTGCTCTACAGTACCTATAATTAGTTAAGTGCTGTCAATTACCTCTGCAGGCCTCAACATTTAGGTTCCCATGGTGGCCTGCTGCCCCTCAACGGCCCCCACACTCAACTTACTTCTGAAAGTCATTTTGGTCTTCAACCTCCTCAACTCTGGAATCTTTTTATTCTCATTCTGTCAGGGAGAGCATTTCGATGACCCCATCACCTACCAGCTACTAAAATAATTTTTAGAAATGTTTGTTCTTTTCTTACCAATGCATTTTAAAAGGCTTTTGTGTAGAAGGCACATTCTGGGTTCTAACTAACCATAGTTAATGGCTGAATGACTGAGCAAGAAAATTTCACTCAGTTTTTATAATCTTTGTTAGCTTCTTGATTTCTTATTCTATGATCTACTAAATGATATTTATCATCTCAGTGATGTCATGGGCTATGATGGAATCCAAATTGTAACTGCTAAAATCAACATGTGGAATCAAATCTTTGGTAAGTGTACTCATGGTAATGAAGTCAACTTAACTCAACTTAACCAAAACATTATATTCTCCTCTCCTTCATCAAATACTCTTGGGATCTATTTTGATGTTTTCACCAGAATTTTGCAAATCAAACGAACAAACTCCACTAACATTTTTTTTTTTTTTTTTTTTTGGAGAGGTGTACGAAATTTCTCTCTTGTCACCCAGGCAGGAGTGCAATGGCACGATCTTGGCTCACTGCAACCTGCGCCACCAGGGTTCAAGTGAGTTTCCTGCCTCAGCCTCACAAGTAGCTGGGATTACAGGACCCTGCCACCACATCCAGCTAATTTTTATATTTTTAGCAGAGTCGGTGTTTCACCGTGTAGGCCAGCTTATCTCGAACTCTTGAACTTAGGTGATCCACACTCCTCGGCCTCCCAGAGTGCTCAGATTACAGATGTGAGGCACCGTGCCCAGCCCAACATTTTAAAAATGTAAACATTTGTTTCCAAAATAAACTGGGAGCTTATTCTAGCTATAGAAATGGAGACAAAGGGAGAGGGAGAGTGGCTGAGAGCTCATGAAGAAGATTTGATAATAGATTCAAGATAATTACTTCAAGTGAAGAAGTCATAAACATTTTCAAGCAAAGCAGAAGTTCTTTGGGTGAAAAAGGCGGTTTGGTGGAGACTGAGCATTGGAGCATCCCAAATGCACTACATCCTGCCGTGTAACTCTGTCTCAATGTCAGGATCCCACCTCTTATCAATGTCTGAAATTTTGCAGACAATATTAGGAAAGATTGTGAATTTGTCTTCTTTTATAATTCAGCAACATGAAAACTAGAACTTTGCATTTAAATTTTTATCACTTTTATTCTGTAGGCAGTAAGAATGGGATATTCTTTATCACAGTCCTGGAAGATTCTTAGGGTTTAGTTATTTTACCAGGTAGTTAGAGGTTGTAACATGGTGGGGTATTTAGCTGTGTAGACTTGTTCAAAGCAATGGTCCACAATCAGAATTCTCAAAATTCTATGTTCTTCCTATAGCAGCTATAATTTTGTTTTCTTAAGGCCAACCCTCAATAAGCACTTAATTTCAGGCTATAACCAGTGGGAACTTAGCTTTCTGTTTCATCTCCTATCTTTTCTCTAAATAGCAATTATAGTTTCACTTAGCCAGGTAACCAATACCAGATTACCTGATTTCCCTGAGGGTTTCTTGCCTGCAACCCATTTTCTGTACCCAGTTTGTATACCATTGAGGGTTTTGTAATGCAGAAATCAACAACAGATACGCTAATTTTAACAAGAAAGGACTTTTTAAAGGAAGTAACGTAGATAGGTCACAGAATCCATTGGGAGGCTGAAGAATCAATTTCAGATAATGAGAAGGAAACTTGAGGGGCTGGATTCAGTGTAATGACTCATACTGGTTTTCCCAGGAATCTCCCTATTTTAGCACTGTAGGTTGATACCTTGAAAAATCCCTCAGTCCTTCGCAAACTAGAACCACTGGTCATCCTCACTGGGTAGTTACAAAAATAGCTAAGGTCACAGTACAGGAATAGTCTGGCTAAATTTTCACTACCACAGATCTCAGAAACTGTCTCTGATTCCACTGTGACCACTGATTCTAGAAATTATGTACCATTACCTACTTCCAAATTCTAAACGGTCACACAGAGTCTATGTTGCACACAGAGTCTGGCTGCAGATTCAAAATTTATATCCAGATCATCTCTTTTGACCTCTGACCTCTTCCTACTAAATGCCAAAGGTCAACTTTTTTGGCTTTCTTAGCTTCTTTTGTCAGAGGCTCAGCTCTTGGCTTTCACTAGAACTCTCATGAGGATAGGCAGACCGCACCCCCCGCCATCTCCCCCCAATAAAAGACATTCTAGTATGGGGTAAGTAAACAACAAGATGAGTGAAGAAAGGTAATATGGTTTGGTTGTGTCCCCACCCAAATCTCATCTTGAATCATAGCTCCCATAATTCCCACATGTTCTGGGAGGGACCCAGTGGGAAGTAATTGAATCATGGTAAGTAAACAACAAGATGAGTGAAGGAAGGTGATATGGTTTGGCTGTGGTCCTCACCCAAATCTCATCTTGAATTGTTGCTCCCATAATTTCCACATGTTGTGGGAGGGACCTGGTGGGAGGTAATTGAATCATGGCGGCGGTTACCCTCATGCAGTTCTCTTGTTAGTGAATAAGTCTCATGAGATCTGATGGCTTCATAAAGGGGAGTTCCCCTGCACAAGTTCTCTCTTGCCTGCTGCCATGTAAGATATGACTTTGCTCCTCCTTCACCTTCTGCCATGATTGTGAGGCCTCCCCAGCCATGTGGAACTGTGAGTCCATTAACTCTTTTTTTTTTTAAATAAATTGCCCAGTCTCAGGGATGTCTTTATTAGCAGTGTGAGAACTGACTAATACAGAATGAAACCAAAAGAACACTGGAGTGATCAAAAATCATATAAGACCATAGTACATGAAAACCATCAGAATATGAAAAAGCTTATTTAGCAGTTCAGTATACAGCTATGGGAGTAGATAATACATAGATTATAGTATACCTGATGATTGAGCATAAGGATAGACTAATTCAGCATGTACCACCTACAAATTTCCAAATGGGTCAGAGTGTGAGCTTCTCAACTGAAGTCATTGCTGTGTTGGGTTCATTTATTTTATTATTTGATAATGTTATTTTCAATTGATATTGTTTAATGTTTTAAGGAAAAATAGAATACAAATTAAAATTAAACTGAAAATAAAGTATCTCATGTAATTTTTCTGAAACATTGAATCTGAACTTCTGACTAGTAAGCCTTAGAGATAATTACATAAAACTGATGATCAGCTTGAAAACACCTCATTCTCAGTTCCATGGAGAATAGTCTGCACCATCTAGTCTTGTGTACATATGTTTTCTTTACATTGGCATTCACTTATTAGATTGTGGTAGAGGATGGGAATGAAAAACACATTTTTAAAAGCAATCAAAAACCTTTGTAGTTTTTCTTAACTTCTAATTAGCTTTTGTGGAGTTTTTAAAGTCCTGGTCAGGCTGGATAAATGCTTAGTTCTAAGAAATAACCTCCCTCATGGTTTATCTTTTACCTGATAAACTGAAAATTAATAGTGACTTTGAAATCGTCTTCAACAACGCAGACAACAACCTTTATGGTTTAATCTCCACATACAGCATTTCTAAGACTTTTAAAATGCCATCAACTTCAAGAGAAGTTATTGTAAATATAACTTAGCAAAAAAGTAGCATACATAGTAGTAATAAAAATACATATATCTATATGTCAGTCTTTAGAATACAAAATTGAGTATCTTGTAAAAATTACATTAAGACACAGTGTAACATTTGTTCAATTTTAACAAAATAAGCTTCAAGCGTGAAATCAGAAGCAACATTATTAGAACAAAGATGACCTGATGACTTTTAATCTTAGGCCTCTTTACTACTTGGGGAGTTTTATAATGAGAGACTGATAACCCCAGCTCAACATTTTCAACCATAGAGTCCAGGTGAGCAAAAGATAGGTCTACAATCGTTTCAAACACATATGTAGATGTTTAATAGATCTTTTAGTTGCCACAGTCACTGTGTTCTCTGTTGCTGATCTCCAGCTTGCATCTGAGAGATGTAGGTGAGAGTTTGTTATAAACTGGCTCCAACCTTTGCCTGGGAGGAACAAAGGTGTTTATAAATAGCTGTTCTTTTGACACCTCCTGCACTGAGCTCCAGAAGGATGGGCATTTATTATGACACTCATTTTGTGCATTATTAAATGAAATAGTAGAGAGAAGTGTATGACATCACTTATATGGCAAAGCCATTAATAGGCCAACGGCAGAGGCCACATTTCCTCTTCATCAAATTCTGACAGCTTTAGTGTCTATAATATCACTGTCTATTTTCAAAGCATTTCACCTATTCAGGCTGAATTAAAAGTCACCAATAGCGAAGTGTAGCCTATCAACGGGTAAATATTAATCATTAATCAACCAATTAATGTGTCATACTTCTGTGGACACATCAACTCTCACTTGAATATTTTTCTTTGTTTTAACCGAGAACTCAACACGGCTCCTTGATGTGGTAAAACTACTAAAGAAGAAGGCAACACAATTATAGGCTGAATGATTTTTTCTTTATTAATCCTAAGAGCAGGTATTAAATTAGTTTTAAACATTTGATATGAGACTGACTGAATGTTTACTAGATTTGATCTTTTAGGCCCATCTTGCTGCCTTATCTGGTTTTCTGGGAAAATACAAATCCATTGTATTTTATATAAATGTGAAAAATCTGTTTGATAACAAGTACATTGTCAACAGTTACCAAAAATGTAAATATAGGCATGAAAAATAATAATGTTTATGGTCCATTTTATTTTAGCAGGCTTAGCCCAAGAATCAAGTAAAGTATACAGAAGATGAGAATTTGATCATGAGGAGTTTATTTATTGAAATCAGAGTTAAATACATAAATTTATTTTATTTCCATATATTTTAGTGTTTTACTTTCAATGACATTTTCTTCTTGGGACATCTTGGAGATACTTCTATGAAAATATTAAAATTACTCTTCCACAAAGATTAAAAATGTTATCGACATTCTTTTTTTTTTTTTTTTTTTTTTTAATGATGGTGTCTCGCTCTGTCGCCCAGGCTAGAGTGCAGTGACGCAATCTTGGTTCCCTGCAACCTCTGCCTCCTGGGTTCAAGCGATTCTCCTGCCTCAGCCTCCTGAGTAGCTGGGAATACAGGTGCCCGCCACCACGCCCGGCTAATTTTGTATTTTAGTAGAGATGGGGTTTCACTGTGTTGGTCAGGCTGATCTTGAACTCCTGACCTCATAATCTGCCTGCCTCAGCCTCCGAAAGTGCTGGCATTACAGGCATGAGCCGCCATGCCCTGCTGACATTCTTATTTTACATAAAGGATCCAAGGAATTATGTGTGTCCAATATACTAATATACTAATGTAATATTTAGTCACTGATTTTAAAGGAGTTTGTTGTATTCTAGTTTCCTGGTATATATTTATACCAGGATATATATATATATACCATCTCCATACACCAGAATCATATAAATCATGTCAAATTATCATTTATTTATTAGTGGATTTCTCCTTCTACTAGATGAGCTTATCTCAGTATCTTTAGTCAATAGTAACAAGCACAGTGCTTGACATCTAGCACTGTGGACATACCATTTTCAATACTATCTTGATTTCCAACTTGTCACCTCGTTTCTTCTTCCATATGCCTCAAAACACACATTTAAGATATGTACTGATATCTATCTTAATAAAATGAAAGAGCTGGTTCTTTGTCAACCATGTTAAACATTTACATTAACCAGTCCAAACCACAGGTTGTTGTTGCATTGAAATCTGATCCTTTGGGAAATATTAATGAAAGTGATTATTTCTATTCCTTGCAAAGCAATTGATTATTAAGTGTTTGGCAAGCTTAATCTAATTTCCATAAAACTAAAATTGAAGCTCTATAGTCCTAAGTAATGTAGACCAAGAGTCAACATTTAAAAAGCAGGAAAAATAAATTATCATTTGGAATAGTAATGGAAAAGATTTTTTTTTCGTCTCAGAGAAATTTGTATGTGACATTTGCACATGAAGACGCTCAAGTGAACTTAACAAATGTTTTAATATTGTTAGTGTCCACATAAATTCTTCCAGTAATTATTTGTCTTGAGCTAAAAATTTTTCATAACTATTGCTTCACATTTTATTCTTGTTAATAATAGTAGTCATTTATTATAGTAAAATGTTGACAATAAAACCAAAGGCATACTGAAGAAAATAAAGATTATTTATGCAAACAGGGCTTCATAGTGGCTTTGAACAAGGGTAAGAGTTGGTCTGCCTGCATCTAACACCATGACCTCAAACAACCAATTTAAACTCTCTTTCTCTTTGTTTCATCAACATTTGACAACAATATTCACATAATTGTATTATTGTAAAGATGTAAAAGTTAATGAATTTAGAACAGGGCCTGGCATATGCTAATTACTTAGTAGGTTTTAAATATGTTGCTGTTGGTGATAATGATGATTATGATGTTGGCAATTGAAAGACGAGTATTTTTCTTGAATTTAAATCAATAAATGCTACCACTATTACTACTTGGATTGTTGTTATCAACAATTTCATTAGATTAATCCTAGAGCAATTAAAGATATAATTTCAATAAAAAGTATATCATAAACTGTATAAACTATATGCTCTGATCTTTCTTTGTTGTATTATGAAATATTCCTTAAAATGCACATTATCCTATAAATAGAAAACATTTTAATTGTCTTTTAATCTAGTTTAATTTTTTGGATATTTAGTCATTACTATCTAGGCATGAAGAATACATAGGAATCAGTTTCTACATCGGAACTTTGAAAGTATCATCAAATAGTAATTATTTGATAACAATTCCATACTGAGAGTTGGTTCTGATTCAAAACTCAACACAGTTGTTTATATCTTCCCCACCTTACCATTTTCAGAACTTTTACTGAACGCTATAATGACTGTATAAAAAGAAATATTGATAACAGAGTTGAAAACTAGCAAAAGATGACATCTCTAAGCCTGAAAGCCAGAATGAATGTTGGGAATATATTCAGGGGATAACATTGCAGAAAGGTCAGCAAACATGCAAGCTACAACATGAGAAGAAATCTGTTCCAGAGCTCAGAGTGGGTGGGAAGGACAAAGTGGGAGCTGCAGGGGCAGAAGGGGAAGGCTGGTGAATAGTATATAATGGAGATTCTGGCTACAATTAAATCACTTGAAGACATTTTTATTAACGTACTCATTTTGAGAGCTCATCCCAGAGGAATTAAATCAGAATCTTGGTCGGGAAGAGGGGTGAGGTTGGGAGTAGCCCACACGTTGCCTTTTTGTAAAAACTTTCCAGATGATTCTATGTGTGTAAAAATGGTTATGAATCATTGGTCTAGGAAGCAAATATAAAATATGCTTGTGTTTCCTGGAAAGTACAAGTTTGCCACAACAGAAAGAAAAGCTGTTTCCTTTGTTCTGAGCATCTACACGTGTGGGTGGTAGGCTAAGTAAACTGATGGTACTCCTACAATGAGATTGACAACTAGTATCAGCATGCCTGTGAGGGAAGATGAGGCACGGTTAAGCAGTGACCCAACAAGTATTTGTTATAAAATATGAAGCTTTTATAGGAAATTCTTGAGGAGGAAAAAACATAAGACAAATAGTCAAATATACCAGCAAAATAATAAATATATTGAATTTAAAGTTTTAATAGTACCATTCATATAAGGACACATAAAAACAGTTATGCTCTTTGTAGAAGTAAAACAAAATCATAGACAAAAAATGTTAAAAGTGAAAAAATATATATTCAGCAAATGCAAATGTAATATAGTAGTAGTTGCCATACAATATCAACATCATATAAAATTAAATTCAAAGCAAAACAACTCAAAGGGACAATGATGAGTCATTTTATATTGATAAAGGGTGCAACCTACAAAGACATCGTCAAAATATTTTAATGTACAGAATAAAGTTGCTTCATAATATTGCAGAAATGTTATTTAATACCCATGAAACATTTCTATAGAATATTTTATAGAATATCAATATTTCAATATCATGGAAATATAATAATGCAGAAAATCCATAAGAAAAACAAAGTAAACTTCAAATTTGAATGGAATATAAAATACTGAAGACAAATATTTCTGTCATTCTTTATATTATTAACATGTATTTTAAAGGAAAGGCAAGTTTCATACATCTGCAATTAATTTACTTTTGTATTTGTCAATCTAACAGGACAGTTATGAGATTACAAAGAACACAGCATTCATGAGAATAAAAATATACACTTGGTTGTTAAAATATATGTTTCACGTGTAAGAATTCATTGAGTTTTATATTCTTAAGACACTAAAGGTAAATATATTTCCAGTAAAAATAAATAAAATTTGCTTTTCTAAACTTGTATCTTTCAGATAACCAATTATCTTATAATGTAAATTTTAAACACAAAGAAAGCAAAATTTTAAATCAAATACACTGATTAATTAACTACTTGTAAAATTGTAAGAAGTCCATCCACTGTGAAAGGAGGAACTGTACGCTGCCTATGTAGTGTAATGACTGGAATGGTAACATATGTTACCAATGGAAAAAGGTAATTGGCTTAAAATTTAAAAAGTATTCGGACGTATTTTAAACCTCTGGTTTTAACCTTTACAACCATCATCCATGATAAAGGAATCATAGTTGCAGGTGGACGGGCACCTAAGAAAGGGGCTAGCTAGACAGCCCCCTTCCAAGACAAAGATGGGTGAGGATTGTTAATATTTTCCAGCTGTGGTATTAAGAAGACTGCAGATTTATTGGAAATCTTGATGTTCACCAAGATCCCAGAGCAACATGGTATCTTGGTGGTAAATTCACATCTAGTGTGTCTAAGTGAACAGTCTGGAAGAATGTATACATACTCTAACTTTGTACAGACAAATGTAGCCAATAATTTCTAAGCTCCTGAAAAAATAGGACAGTTGGAAGAACTGGAAGGGAGTGTATCTTAGAAGAGGGTGGGACTAAGAGGACATAGAAGACATGGAGCTCACAGTCACTACTGAGGGCCACAACAGGGACCATTGACACCAGTAACTGATACCAGTGCAGAATGCTCAAACACTATCAAAGCACTATCACTTCACCTGATGCCAGCATAGGATACTCCAATGAAATAAAATATAAGACCGCAGAGGTCAGAAGGAACATAGGATGGCATGAAAAGTGATTTCAGAACAATATCAATTTCCTACTCTCTCCCTTCTCCCTTCTGATAGCCTCTCCCACTGATTTCAGTAAAATTGATCACCTATGGGGGACAGGTAAAGAAAAGGGGCAAGAAATATGTTAAATTTGATTAATACTTTTACAAAAAAGTGACTGTATATTGAATTTGGAATTAATGAATTCCCTTAACATGCCGTTAATCTGAGTCATTAGTAAAATAGAGAGTTACTTATAGTTATTTGCCAGAAAATTAGGAAAAATAAATTTCTGGACATCTGAGTAGTAACTGAAAATTTCAAAGCTATCAGGCATTTATCCCTCTTGATTATCTGACCAATAGTCATTAATATGGCTCTCACTGGTGATGCTTCATGGATGTTGTAAAAAATCTGCCAATGCATTGCAAACATAGTATAAGTGAATTGATAAATAAAATGTGATATTATAAATATAAAATACAAAAACTTTTATGAAATTAATAAAATTTATGTTGGAGGATATGTAAGTGCACAGACACAAGTCACCGAAATACAAATATTTTTGATATTGAAACTTTCCAGCATCAGATTTATTGAGGCATTGCTGAAGTACAGTAAGAGTCACCTTTTAAGGCGTACAGTTCAATGCACTTTCACAGATGTTCACAGTCACATCACCAGTACCACAAGCAAGTTATAAAATATTTTCACCCCGAACAAAGTTCCCTTGTGCCCCCTTATAGTGTTTACATATAGTCTTAATTAACAGAACTAGAAATAGATGAATTAAAAATTGAAGAATAAAAAGAACACACAAAATTGATGAAAACAGAAAAACATTAGAAAGAAGAATGAGGCCGGGCGCGGTGGCTCAAGCCTGTAATCCCAGCACTTTGGGAGGCCGAGGCGGGCGGATCACGAGATCAGGAGATCGAGACCATCCTGGCGAACACGGTGAAACCCCGTCTCTATTAAAAAAAAAAATACAAAAAACTAGCCGGGCGAGGTGGCGGACGCCTGTAGTCCCAGCTACTCCTGAGGCTGAGGCAGGAGAATGGCGTGAACCCGGGAGGCGGAGCTTGCAGTGAGCCGAGATCCTGCCACTGCACTCCAGCCCGGGCGGCAGAGCGAGACTCCGTCTCAAAAAAAAGGAAAAAAAAAAAAAAAAAAAAAAAAAAAGGAAAGAAGAATGAATTCAGTGCTAGTGGATGAAGGTCAACCTGCTGATATTAATTCATATTTTTATTGTATTTTATTTCACAAATATGATTTACATTTTGATTATGTTTCAAAGTTGAATTCCTTGACTCGGTTTTTAATGCCAAAATGCTGAAGTGCTGTGGTCCTTGAGAAGGGTCGGAAGTTCTTGAGTTACATCCATGTCTTATATCTTAGTTCAAAATATCAACATCCTTCTCCTCCTCTTCCTCACCATCATCAGTCACTGAATCCCACTGTAATCCTAGAGTGGCATGGTGAAAACTGAAGCCCTGAGGTTAACAACTGATTCCATACTAGTTCCCACTATAGTGGCATTGTCATCATGACAAGCTGCTTCCTTAACCCCTCAGTGTCCTTAAGGAGCTGATTCAAACTTACAAGTTGATTGTCTCTTATCTGAGGTATTAGACCTTCAAACCCTAAGATGATTTGTTTTATTCAGTGTCAAGATAAGCAAAAATTTAGGTGACTTGAAGTCGCAAAAATATTACACTTCTAGAAGTGAGAATGCTTAATGCACGAACCTCATTTTTAACTTTTATTTTGGGTTCAGGGGTACACATATAGATTTGTTATATAGATAAATTACATGTCATGGGGGTTTGGGGTACAGATTATTTTGTCGCCCAGGTAACAAGCATAGTATCAAATAGGTAGTTTTGTCATCCTCACCATCCTCCACCCTCAACCTTCAAGTAGGCTTCGGTGTCTGTTCCCTTCTTTGTGACCATGTGGACCCAATGGTTAACTCCCGCCTGTAAGTGAGAGCATTCATTATTTGTTTTTCTGTTCCTGTGTTAGTTTGCTTAAGATTACATCCTTCAGCTCCATCCATGTTGCTGCAAAAGATATAGTTTTATTCTTTGTAAGGCTGCATAGTATTACATGGTGTATATGTACTATTTTTTTAAATCCAGTCTACAGTTGATGGACATTTGTGTTGATTCTATGTCTTTACTATTGTGCATAGTGGGGTGATTAACATATGCATGTATGTGTCTTTATGGGAGAATAATTTATATGGGGTGTGTGTGTGTGTATCTATCTATCTGTCTTCTATCTCTCTGTCAATCTGTCTATCTATATATCTACCGACATCTATCTACTGATAGATATATATATAGAGAGAGATAGATCAGTAGACAGATTAGTAGATAGATAAATATAGATATAGATATAGATATAGATATAGGATTGCTGGGTTGAACAGTAATTCTGTTTTAAGTTCTTTGAGAAATCACCTGATTTGGTTTGACTCTGTGTCCTCACCCAAATCTCATGTTAAATTGTAATCCTCATGTGTCAGGGGAGGGGTGGAATACAATTACATGGTGGAAGGTAATTGGATCATGGGGGCAGATTTCCCCATGTTGTTATTGTGAAAGTAAGTTCTCATGAGATCTGGTGCCTTAAAAGTGTGTGGCACTTCCCATGTCACTCTCGGTCTCTCCTGCACCATGTGAAGAAGGTGCTTGCTTCCTCTTTGCCTTCTGCCATTATTGTAAGTTTCCTCAGACCCTCCAGTGATACTTCCTGTTAAGTCTATGATGCTGTGACTCAGTTGAACCTCTTTTTTTTTTCATAAATTGCTCAGTCTCAGGTAGCTCTTTATATCAGTGTGAAAACAGACTAACACAGAAAATTGGTACCAGAAGAGTGGGGCATTGCTATAAAGATACCTGAAAATGTCGAAGCAACTTTAAAACTGGGTAATTGGCAGAGGTTGGAAAAGTTTGTAGGACCCAGCAGAAGACAAAAAAGTTGTGGAAAAGTTTGGAACTTTTAGAGATTTGTTTACTGGTTTTGACCAAAATACTGATAGTAATATGGACAAAAAAGTCCAGGCTGAGGTGGTCTCAGATGGAGTTGAGGAACTTGTTTGGAACTGGAATCAAGGTGACGCTTGCTGTGCTTTAGCAAAGAGACTGGTGGCATTTTGCCCCTGTCCTAGAAGGGAGATATGGTTTTGTGGGCTAGGCCTGTGCAGCCTCAGGACATGGTGTCCTGAGTCCCAGCTGCTCTAATTCCAACTGTGACTAATAGGGGCCATGGTACAGGTCAGACAGTGGCTTCACACGGTGCAAGCCACAAGCCTTGGTGGCTTCCACATGCTGTTGGGCCTCTGGGTGTGCAGAAGGAAAGAATTTGACAACCTCCACCTAGATTTCAGAGGATGTGTGAAAACACGTGGATGTTCAGGCAGAAATATGCTGCAGAGGCAGAGCCTTCATGGAGAACCTATACTAGGGCAGTGTGGAGGGGAAATGTGGGGTTGGAGCCCCCACACAAAGTTTCCACTGGGGCACTTCCTAGCACAGTTGTGAGGAAAGGGCCACCGTACTCCAAACCCTAGGATAGTAGATCCACCAATACTTTGAGCCCAGAATGGTAGATCCATCAACAGCTTGCACTGCATGCCTAGAAATGCTGCAGGCATTAACCCCAGCGTGTGAAAGGAGCTGCAGGGGCTGTAGCCTGCAGAAGCACAGGGGCAGAGCTCCCAAGGCACTGGGAGCCCAGCTTTCCCATCAGAATTCTCTGGATCTGAGACATGGAGCTAAAGGAGATTATTTTGGAGCTTTAAGATTTAATAACTGTTCTGCTGGGTTTCGGACTTCCATGGGGCTTGTGGTTCCTTTGTTTTGGCCAATTTCTCCCATTTCGAATGGGAGCATTTACCCAATGCCTGTACCCACATTATATCTTGGAAGTAACTAACTTGCTTTTGCTTTTACAAGCTCATAGGCTGAAAGGACTTACTTTGCCTCAGATGAGACTTTGGACTGTAGACTTTTCAGTTTTGCTGACATAAGTTAAGGTTGGGGGACTGTTGAGAATGAATAAATGTATTTAGAAATGCGAGAAGGTCATGAAATTTGCAAGAGGCCAAAGGTGGAAAGATATGGTTTAGATTTTTGTCCCTGCCCAAATCTCAAGTCAAATTAGAGGAGGACGCTGGTGGGAGGTGATTGGATTGTGGGGGTGGTTTTCCCCCTTCCTGTTTTCATGATAGTGAGTGAGTTATCAGGAGATCTGATGTTGTAAAAGTGTGTGGCCCATCCTCCTTTATTCCCTCTCTCTCCTGTCTCCGTGTGAAAAAGTGCTTGCTTCCCCTTCATCTTTTGCCATGATTGTAAGTTTCCTGAGACCTCCCAGTCATACTTCCCGTTAAGTCTGGAGAACTGTGAGTCAGTTAAACCTCTTTTCTTTATAAATTACCCAATTTCAGGTAGTTCTTTATAGTAGTGTGAAAACAGACTAATACATCACTAAACTGCCTGCCACAATGACTGAAGTAATTCCCATTCCCACCAGCAGTGTATAAGCATTCTCTTTTCTCTGCAACCCCACCAGCACCTGTTGTTATATTTTTTGAATTTTTAATAATAGCCATTCTGACTGATGTGATTTGTGATGATGAGCATTTTTTCATATGTTTATTGGTTGCTTGTATGTCTTCCTTTATCTGTTCATGCCCTTTGCCTACTTTTTAATGGGGTCATTTTTTTGCTTGTTAATTTAAGTTTCTTATAGATTCTGGATGTTAGAACTTTGTTGGATGCATAGTTTGCAAATATTTTCTCCCACTCTGTACGTTGTCTGTTTACTCTGTTGATAGTTTCTTTTGCTGTGCAAATCTCTTTAATTAGGTCCCATTTGTTTATTTTTGGTTTTGTTGAAATCGCTTCTGACATCTTCATCATGAAATCTTTGCCAGATCTTATGTACAGAATGGTACTTCCTAGGTTATTGTCCAGGGTTTTTATAGTTTTATGTTTTACATTTAAGTCTTTAGTCCATTTTGAGTTGATTTTTGCATATGGTGAAAGGAAGGGGTCCAGTTTCAATTTTCTGCCTATGACTAGCCAGTTATCTCAGCACCATTTATTGAATAGGGAGCCCTTTCTCCATTGCTTGTTATTGTCAACTTTGTTGAAGATGAAACAGTTATAGGTGTGTGGCATTTTTACTGGGCTCCCTATTCTGTTTCATCAGTCCATGTGTCTGTTATTGTACCAGTTCTGTGCTGTTTTGATTACTGTAGCTTTGTAGCATAGTCAGAAGTTTGGTAATGTGATGGCTCCAGTCTTTTTCTTTTTGCTTAGGACTGCTTTCACTATTCAGGCTCTTTTGTGTTCCCTACACATTTTAAAATAGTTTTTTTTCTAGTTCTGTGAAGAATGTCATTGATAGTTTTATAGGAATAACATTGAATCTATAAATTTCTTTGGGCAATATGGCCATTTTAACTATATTGATTCTTCCTACCCATCGGCATGGAATGTTTTCACCATTTGTTTGTGTCATCTCTGATTTCTTTGGGCAGTGTTTTGTAATTCTTATTGTAGAGATCTTTCACCTCTCTGGTTAGCTGTATTCCTAGGCATTTTTTTCCTTTTGTGGCTATTGTAAATAGTATTGCATTCTTGATTTGTCGCTCAGCTTGTATTTTATTGGTGTATAGGAATACTGCTGATTTTTGTACATTAATTTTGTATCCTGAAACTTTGCTGAAGTTGTTTATCAGATCAAGGAGCTTCTTGGCAGATAGTATGAAGTTTTCTAGGTGTAGAATCACAGCATCTGAAAACAGAGATAATTTGACATATTCTTTTCCTATTTGGATGCTTTTCATTTCTTTCTCTTGCCTGATTACTCTGACTAGGACTTTTAGTACTTTGTTGAATAGGAATGGTGTGAGAGGGCATTCCTGTTTTGTTCCCGTTTTCAAGGGGAATGTGTCTAGCTTTTGGCCATGCAGTATGATGTTGCCTATGGGTTTGCCATAGATGACAAAGTTATTATTTAAAGGTACCTTCCTTCAATGCCTAGTTTGTTGAGGTTTTTTAACATGAAAAGATTTTGAATGTTATTAAAATCCTTTTCTGCATCTATTGAGATAATCATGTGGTTTTTGTTTTAGTTCTGTTTATGTGATAAATCACACTTATTGATTTGCATATGTTGAACTAACCTTGCATCCCAGGGATAAATCCTACTTGATCATGGTGGATTAAGGTTTTGATGTGCTGCTAGATTCAGTTTGCTAGTATTTTGTTGAGGATTTTTGCATAGATGTTCATCAAGGGTCTTGGCCTGAAGTTTTTCTTTTTTATTGTGTCTCAGCTAGGTTTTGGTATCAAGATTATGCTGGTCTCAAGAATGAGTTATTGAGGAGTTCCTCTTCCTCAATTTTTGGGAATAGTTTCAGTAGGAATACTACCAATTCTTCTTTTTACATTTGGTAGAATTTGGCTATGAATCCATCTGGTCCATGACTTTTTCTGGTTAGTAAGCTTGTTATTACTGATTCAATTTTGGAACGTATTATTGGTCTGTTCAGGGATTCAATTTCTTCAGGGTTCACTCTTCAGAGGTTGTGTGTTTTCAGGAATGTATCCATCTCTTATGGTTTTCTAGCTTGTGTGCAGAGGGCTGTTCATAGTAGTCTCAGGGTTTCTGTATTTCTGTGAGGTCTTCGAAGTATTTCGGTGATAATGTCCCTTTTGTAACTTCTGATTGTGTTTATCTGAATCTTCTCTCTTTTTATCTTTAGTCATCTAATAAATAGTCTGTTTACCTTATTTATTCCTCCAAAGAACCAACTCATGGATTTGTTGAATCATTTGTATGATTTTTCACATCAAAATTTCCTTCAGTTGCATCAACCTCTTGATAACGGAGTGGTAAAGAATTAGCCTGCTCATTTTATCCACATAGTTTCTAATAGTGTTTTGTTTTGCTTTTTGTTTTTTGCAATTTATATTTTCCCCCTTTTTATTAATTCACCTCTGCTAAACTTTTAAATTGTTTCTAAAGACAAAGACAATCTTTTTAAATTTTAAGATAAATATAATTTGACAGGGAAATCAAGGTCACCGTAGGGAGGTAGGCAACTATAAGAATATTTCATTTTCATTGTTAAATGAATGAGTTATATGTTAATTAATTATTATTTATTTATATATTAAATACTTTGGGAACAATAATGTTGGTGTAGAAACAAATATAACATAATTTTTGTTATTGTTATACCCACAGAAGACTTTGGGAAGCAAAATAAAGTTTTACCTGGTTAAATAGCAATGCACGAGGTACATTGAAATTCAAAGCAACACAAGGATTGAGAAAAAGAAGGTCATAACAGTTGAATAAACATTACACGGTGTTATAAGAATCAGATATGGAGACATTTACAAGAATTGAAATAGATTGAAAACATTTACCTTGGAGAATAAAGGATCTGCGCTGAGTGTTGAAGAAGACACAGCTTTGATGAGTATCAGATACAGCATTTGCAGGTAAAATGTAGGACACAATGGGTTCTAATAATTATTTTTCCTAAAATAGTATATAGTCATTAAATGGCAGGCTTTATCCTCACTTTGTCTGGAAAGAGGATGTTAGTGTATGTCAAAGGCTAACACATTGCCCAAGCTTCAGCTGCTAATTTATGCCAGAATCGGTTATGGCATCTAGGGTAAAACCTCTTCTCATGTCATCATGGCCACCCTGGTATCTTGGGGTAACCTAGTGAAGGCACAGGTGAGTTTGAATTATAGAATATTGAATTGTATTCACCTAAATATTTACACTAAGATTTTGGAATAACCAATGTGTCTCAAGTACAGCTCAAATAATGTATTTCCCAAGACTGTCTTCAGATGAAACCCATTTACACACTGGAGTGCCTTTCACAATCAAAACTTCCTTCCTCTGCTTCCTATGCCTATAACCATGTATTAGTATATCTTGTGGTATAAAGAACAACAGGCTCTGGAGTCATTGTTTGAATTTTGATTTTGGCTTCTTTCTTCCTTATTTTCTGTATAATCTTGAAGATCTTAATCTCTCTGTGTCTTTGTTACTACCGTGATATCTACCTGAATGATATCTACTTTATAATATAGGGTAGATTAAACCATAAATGTATGTTGTTTATTGTATCTCCTAGTACTTACTGAGTGCTCTCTATCAGCCATTTATATTTTGATTGTTAATAAATGCATTAAGGTAAAAGAAATGCTGAACGTCATCAAACATCTAAGATGCCTGATTTATATTATTCATACAAAAAAGAGCAACGGTTATCTTAGTTAATAAAAATTGTACTTAACACATTATACTCTATGGAAAATATTATTTATATTACTACTAATAATGGCTACCTTTTAGTGAATGGTTATCCCATGGCAAGCACAGTACTAAGCATTCCAATTAAGATAACATAAAAATAAATGGTTATCTCTGTTTGGTGATATTACGAATGAGTACTTTTTCTTGTGTCGCATCTGTGTTTTAGAATAAATATGTGTTACTTAGTTTTAAAAAAGCATATAGAAAGACATTCTAACTATCCAGGGATACAAGACACTTCTGAGCTGCAGCTCATATTGCCGTCTTTGTGATGTGATACTGAATATCTGTTGTACTTCCAACCACAGATGGTATCATTCAGTGGTGTTTAAAAGGACTTCTCTTCATAAATTCTATAAAGTATATAAAGATTCTTTTCATAGGGAATGTAGTTGTGTGTTACTCTCTATGATGAGTGTTAATGTACACGTTTGTTTTGCTAGGAAACTGAACATTTTTCAAAGAAGTGTGAATTTATAATTTATTATGTGGATGAAAGATGTTCGTATACTATACTCTTTTTCTTTTAAAATTTACTGAAGGAGAAAAAAATAAATTCCAACTCTTAAATCATTTCTGAGTACTAAAATGTAGAATTATGGCAATTCAAATGGTGTTTATTATAGATGAAAAAAAGAAAATAGAAATAATAAATTCACGGAAAGCTTAAACTAAGTAAGATAGTGATAAAATAATTTTTAACCTAGAAGTTTCCTGGTCTTGGTGTCAGTTAGAGGGGTTGAAGGGGAAAAGGTACAGAAAGAAGATACAAGCTGAGAAAATGAAGACATTCTCATGATTAACAAGCCATTAGAAGTGAATTATAAAACATATCCTGGAGCCAGAATATCATTTCACTTACTGTTAAAAATGGAGAATCTATATTTCAATTGAAAGAATGCTCACTATAAGCAAGACTTTCCTCTGTATCCTTAAATACGTGTCTGCACAGTGGGAAACATTTTAAGTTTATAATACTATAAATTAGAAGGCAAGAAGTTTAAGTCAGTAACTTATCTATTTGACAACATAACTAGAGAGATAAAAATGAAAGATTAAAAATAACATATACCTACAAATTGTAGGTTGTTCACAAAATCATCAGTCTGTAAAAGTGTAAACTCATTATAAAGGTCATCAATTTATAGAAGTAGAAATGTGAGTCAACTTAACTCTCAGGAAATATACATAGTGGAAAATATTGTTGATACATTATTTATTTAGAAATTTATTTAAACAATTGTATGTATATGATATACAATATATAGAGACATTCATACTCTGCACTTTTATATAAAGAAAAATCAATATATGCATATGCAAATATATATATGTGTCTGCATATATGTATATACACATGTATATATGAGATTACTATATACATTAAATACAATATAAGCACGCTCTAATTTTGAAGAGCTAAAATGTCTTGAATTCAGTTCTCAGGCATGCCCTGTAATTTGTTAATCAACTCACTTCACTTGATTTTTTTTTAAGTACTTATCACAATCTGAATGGCTTCTTTCTTTACAAGTAGGTTGACTGGGTTATTCTTTGTCTACCCTCAACTGAAATGTGAGCTTCCAGTGAATTTTTTTGAGTAACAAATAATCAGCTCCCAGGATAGGGCTAGGATCATAGTAGGGACCTCTATAAATATTCTTTGAATGAATAAATAAATCTACCATTGAACATCAATGAATAAACTATAATTTGTGAGCCTACATTTTATTGTGTCTTTTTCTTTTAAATCCCTAAGGCATATTGAAGGAATCTTTAATAACCCAATATTATATTAGTGAAGGAAATATTACCTGATTTTGGTAATTATTTCACAATGTACACATATATCAAATCATCGCACTGTGCACCTTGAATATATTCAATTTTTACTTGTCAATTATACATAAATAGAGCTGAAAAAAATAAATTATTAATGAGAATATTGCACCACTTGAGTGATTCCTCACACTACTGTGAGGGATGAGTAGGAAGTGTACCCCTTTCATTTAAGCATAATAAAAGACAAATTTCAAGTAGATCTACCCCAAAAAATTAATATGTGTCCTGGGGAACATGTGAAATGTAGACCTAAAAAATTTCAGAGTGACAGGCTGTGGTAGTGGGAAGAAGCCTGGGATTTGAGGGGTAACTGAACTCTCCCTATTAAGTGTCCAAGTTTTGGCTATACTTGATGTTATGTGTTCAAGGAAGGAAATTCAGGGTGGTAACGTTTACAGAGACTGAAGAGACAGAGGCTGGGGTTGCAGAAGTTGAGTGAGAAAGGTGGTAGCATCCAGATTATATGCGGCTTTCCAAATATTTTAGCTCTTATGCTGATAAAGTGGGGAGCAGTTAGAAGATTCTGAGCCGATGAGTGGCATGATTAATGCTTGAAATGGGTCACCCTAGCTTCTGTGTTGAGCATAGAAAGTAGGAGAGAGAGGTGGAGGGGAAGACTAGTGTAATAATTCAGGAGATATTTATGATTCCTGGCTCAGGTGGTAACCGTTATCATGTTTCACCTGGAACATTACAAATAGTCCCTGCTCTCTTTAACTGTCCTTCTTACTCTCTTCTCCTAAATCAATGATGTTGGCTAGAAACTAAAAGTGAAAGAAAGAATGTAGAAGTCAGCTGTAGGGTCTCAGTTCAGGCAGCCAGCTCAAAGCAAGACCACACTGAGGGCAGGAAAGAGCTTCAGTTGAAGAGAAATTTGGATTATTTTGATCATTACATTTTATTAAATTAATTAATAAACTGAGACCATTCTTGTGAATATAACTGATCACATATATATATTTTTAAATTTCTTGTCCAGACGCAGTGGTTCACATCTGTAATCCCAGCATTTTGGGATGCCAAGGCAGGGTTGAGGGGCCAGGGGGATCACTTAAGGCCTGGAGTTCGAGACCAGCCTGGGCAACATGGTGAAATCTTGTCTCTAATAAAAATACAAAAAGTAGCCAGGCATGGGCCAAGTGCCTGTAATCCCAACTACTCAGGAGGCCGAGCCAGGAGAATTGCTTGCACCTAGGAGGCGGAGTTGCAGTGACCTGGGATCGCACTATCACACTCCAGCCTGGGTGACAGAGCAAGACTCTGTCTTAAAAAATATATATATACACACACACACACACACACACACACGCATATATATGTTTAATTTCTCAAGAGAGGACATAAGCTATGAGACTCAACCGATATTCTATCTGAGGGCAAGAGAAAACCAGTTTCAAGAGAGCTTGAATGGTAGCCAGAACTAAGAAAAAAAAATGTTTTTTGCTTTTTATTTTTTCCATTACATCCAGTAAGTTCTGCTCCTTTAATGAGAGTTGTATTTACGTCTGTGGTGCTGTGTTTCCTCAGAAAATGCTACAAACTCTTGATATTGGGAAATTAAAGATACTAGGAAGTCCTGCAGTAATACAAATCTTATTTTTCTTGTATTTCCTAAAAGCTGAATGTAAGTCCCTTTGAAAATATTATGTAAATGAAGTGAAATGAGTATACTCTTTTAAAACTCATGATGTACATGAGATTGCCTTCTAGCTTTGTCAGTTCCTAGCAGGTCATTTCATATTTAGACCTCCTCTTACCTGTAAATCACAGAAAATATTTCTATTACAGGTATTTTTGAGAACAAGAATACAAATTAAAATGTAGAAAAACTGCCTGATTCAGTAACTATAAATGAAATGGGTGATTAATAAAACCTTATTCATCTAATGTCTAACATCAATAAAAAAACTACTTTTTCTTTCTGTTGTAGTTAGATTTTGAGTGTAATTTCTTGAAGTAATTACGTCTCTCATGTCATGGAAAATTATCAACATTGATCTATACAAGACCCGTCTCTTGTTGACTGAATGTTTTACTCATTTTTAACTTCATTCCCTACTCTCAGTCAACATTTACTTTTCAGAAGTATTTTCTATGCATCACTTTGTTGATATATGCTTTTATAACATATCTATTGTTGTTTGTGGTGCATATTATTTTAATTTATAAATAT
Source organism: Theropithecus gelada (assembly GCF_003255815.1). Taxonomy (NCBI): domain Eukaryota; kingdom Metazoa; phylum Chordata; class Mammalia; order Primates; family Cercopithecidae; genus Theropithecus; species Theropithecus gelada. The sequence continues at coordinate 87,524,473 of NC_037675.1, forward strand.
GGTATTGTTTTGTAGATTTTATCTCTTTCTCATTATTATTATTTTTTGTCTCTCCATTGTTTCCTTCTTTAGCTCTGTCTACATCTATATGACAACTATGTAGTCTTGCTGCATTATCCTCAATGATGTGCACCCATCACGTTTTACAAATACATTTCCCCAGTCACAGACAACCACACTACTTCAAACAGCCCATTCTCCACAAATATAACTGTGATTAATATCTACACTCATGTCCCCCGAGGGGCCTATATGAGAATTTTTTTGGGACGTAACCCAGATGTAAGCAAATATTTCAATTTACTTAAAATTGTGCCATAAATTGTCCAAAATGTTGCACCAGACTTGAATCCCATCGGTAATACAGAGTGTCCCTGTATTTCAACATCTGTTTATATTCCAACACCAACTTGACTTATCCAACTGTTCAAAATGTGTGAGCTTAAGAAGGATAAAGCAATATCTTCTTGTTTTAATCTATAGTTTTCCGTTTCTGATGTGGTTTAGAGTCTGTTGTTGTTTTGATGCTTTCAGCTTTGTCAAATGTTTTAATGTAACGTTTATTCATGTTTCATTTGTTGTCATCTTTCTTCTGGTTATTGTTGATAATGATGATTTGCAGGAGCTCTTTGCATATTCTTAGTCAGTCCTTGATGTTTTTTGATATTGCAAATATTTCTCTCAATTGGGCAGAGGGAAAATGTATGTCATAGTGGTAAAGAATGTGGATTCTTCACTTACTTTCCAAGTAATCTTAGACAAGTTACTTACCTAGGTTTTTGTTGGTTTTCTTTTTGAGTCATCAGCAAAATGAGCATAAGTACTCTGGCACACGGTAAACACTATATAGGTATTAGTTCTTATCATCTCTTGTTTGATTTTATTCATGGCGTTTTTGTTTAAGAGAAATTCTTCATGCTGAGTTGTAATTGAATTTTTTATAGTTCAGCGTTTGTGGGTTTTGTTTAGAAAGTCTTACTTCACTCTTATATCACAAGGTGTTGCACGGTCTTTTCTTCTATTAAATTTGTTAACTGACTCTTCACTTGTGGACGTTTAATCTATTGAATATATTGTAATTTTAACGTTGAATATGGTATTAGATAAGGATCCAGTTTTCTTTTTTCTCCAGGTAGAGCCATTTGTGACAATCTCAACTGCAAAGCCCCATTCATTCGTGTGGCCACCTAACCACTTATATTTTTAAAATGTGACACAAACAAACTGTAAACTAAGAGTGTAACAATAGCTTTGACATTAGTGTTGAAATGGAGAATACGACTTGGAGTAAGTGGGAAAGAGCCTCTGAATTTATGGTCTAATCTGCCCCCAGAAATCAAGCATTTTGTGAGCTACAATTTCTGATTCTATGATACAAGTAATCATTTGACTCTAATAAAATAATTTTGTCACCTTTCAATGGAATCTTGATTACATCCTAAATGGTTTTGGAATCCATATGGTTTTGGAATTGCTATTTAAAAGACAAAGCTTTCCTTTTTAAGCTCCCTCTGTGTTCCTTTCCCTCCTCTCCCCACTATAATCTGATTTAGCTAAGAGTGGACATGAATGGATTCTATTTCTTCAAAGAAATTTAAAAAATCTCATTCACAATTACTGTAATTATTACGTATGGAATGGAGAAAGAAGAGGAAAGGAATGTAAGATGGTGATAGGTTAAAAGGATCATGGGCTTTGAAGGTAGATGTCTTTGGGGTGTAAATCTTGGCTAAATATTTTTTAGTGTACATATCTACTCCAATACTCAATTTTCTCATCCCTACTGCATACATTTCTGAGGTTATTTTAATAAAAGAACAGACCTCTTAAGTTTCTAGCCAAATGTTTGGTAATATAATAGTCAATACATGTTAATCTTCCGTTTTTTGCTTTCTTAAATACAAAATTAGAAAGTCAATTTACAATTATAAATGTAATTTTCTTTATAATGTTTTAACTGGCTTACATTTTATGTTTTTCAGACTTGCATCATTTATATTTTTAATTCAACGAGGATGAGAAAATTGATTAACATAAAATCTTTTCATGTCTGTTTCTGATGAGAGACTAGCTGAATCCAAGAAGAGAAGCCCTTGAATAGTGTATTGAATACTAGACAAACATTCACACATTGGCTTCTTTGGTGCCAGGTAATTAGAATTTGTAATTTGGTCTTAATTAAATTGCAGACTACCCAAAGGCCTTGATCAGTGGCCTTTTGACTGCCTCCACCCTGTTTGGAGGAAACCAACAAAACACAAATTAGCCTTTAAAAATATGCCCATTGATTTCTCCTCATCTCCCCAAACATATCCTACCCCAGCAGATATATACTTATATTGGGTATAATGTCAACATATATCCAATGTGCCAACTAAACACAGAGCTCCTCTAAACTACCAAACATGTTGTTATTATTATTATTTTAATTTTTAAAACATTTCTAACTTATCAGAAACATTGACTGGGCAGCACTATTTGTATCATTCCTATGTACTAGCAACTTCTCACCCGTATTGAACTTGATCTTCAAAACTCTCCCTAGGTAGGGCTTTTTTCCCTTTGACTTTTGTCTATTGTTATTCCTTCCTGTTTTCCCTCCTCTGTTGTTGATGCTTTTTATTTTGGTTAGCATGTTTCTGATCAGCATGAAAACTGCCCGGGAGCTTTTCTGTCTTGCAGAGCTAGTTAATGAGATTGTTACTGCCTTCAGATTCTATAAAGGACTTCTTCAGTATTGGGTGAGATTAAAGTCGAAATCAAGAGAATTTATTTTTCAGTTGAATCTATGTAAGTCTGTTAAAAAAGCAATGGACTCAGGGTCAAACATCTGTAATTGAGCCTCACTCTACAGGTTATTAATTGTATGACTGTATTTCTCAGTTTCCTCATCTATAAAACCAGGTTAGCAAAAACTGCCTGCCTACTTCAAAAGACACATATAAAAACTGAACTAAAAGCCATACAAAACGAAGCGGATAGCTCATTTGCTTTACTCGGAATGACAATTCAACATAGTATTTTAAATTCCTGTCGTTTAAAACAGTGATTTCACACATATTGGCTCATTAAATTCTTCTTATTATCAAGAGTTGTTTAACACATTTGAGAACACAAAACAATGGCCTTTTCTGTCCTTTTTTTAGATGGTAATTATTCTTTAGTAAAGTCGGGTTGTTTTAATTGAAAATGAATTTAAGTTTTTAATCAGGATTAGCACAAATCGATGTGTTCTCTGTTGTTGAAAGTTAAACTAGTATTGCTATATTTCAATGATTGCTAGAATAAAGAAATAAAAAATCAAAATATTTTGAGTAAAGCGTTATACATTATATAAATGCATAATTATATTTGCATAGGTAAACGATAATTTTTTTTTCTATTTTTGGTAAGCAATAAGTTAATATATTATGTAAGAATGAAAAGGATTCAAATATTTGCCTGTTTCTAATCTTAAAGAATGAAGAAAGGATCAAATTGAGACAACCAGGAGGGAAGAGTTCCCTGGCAAAACTCCAATCTGCCTGAGCACTGAGGTGGAGCCACAGAAGTCCGGATCATCCACAAACAGGAGGAGCCTGGCCCCTCCTCTTCCTGTGTGTAATCTGGGATTTAATCTGTGAGGAGCGAACACCAAGGGCAGGAAGCACAGGCTCTGACTCTTTTTTTTTCTTTATGCCTAATAAATCCCATTTTTCTCACTCTTCAAATAGTCTTCAAGCCTAAGCCTAAATTTTCGTGACGGTGGAACAAGGACTCCATCTTTAGCTGAACTAAGGAAAAGTCCTGCGACAAAATTCTTTGCTAAAAATACATGAGGTTGCCTTCTTCTTCTTAGTCTAAAAAGAAATATATTTCAATGGTTAATGTTTTAGTAATTCAAAAATTATCAAGCATTTGTTCACAACCATAAGTTGTGCATTTTTTATATTACTACTTGATAATAGACTAATTGTCTTATTAAACTGCCAATGTTGATCTTTGTGACTCATTGCATTGATTATAAGCAGTGTTGTGTGTGTGTGTGTGTGTGTGTGTGTGTGTGTGTGTGTGTCAAATTTAGGGGTTTTTGGCATGGCTGCTGGTAGCCTGTATCCGATATCCTGTATTAATTCTAATATTTGCATTTTTAACATGTTTCCAAGTTGCTAAAATAGCAAAGCTTCAAGGCCAGTCTGGCCGATATGGCAAAACCCCGTCTCTACTAAAAGTACAAAAATTAGCCTGGTGTGGGGGTGCATGCCTGTAATCCCAGCTACTTGGAAGTCTGAGGCAGGAGAATCTCTTGAACCCAGAAGGCAGAGATTGCAGTGAGTCGAGATCACACCACTGCACTCCAGCCTCGGCGATAGAGTGAGACTTCGTCTGAAAAATAAAATAAAATAAAAATAGCAAAGCTATGTATAGTTTCTCTGAGTTTTGTAATTTATCGTTATTAACTGCAGAAATTTATTATATGATACATATAAGTAAATTTGGATTGGGTTTAATTTTATATTTTTGAATATAGTTCTTCCATATAAATTTTATCTTAGATCTGAAGAAATAAAAATAAAGTAGATATACAAACACAAATGTATGCAGTCCTTGCCTAATTTAAGACATTAACTTGGGATAAATTAAAGGTATATGTTGCAATTCCTGCAGCAACCACTAAAAATAATACAATAATATTATATCTAGAAATCTGATAGAGTAATTAAAATAAAGCATTAAAAAGTTTATTAATCCCCAAAAAGGACACACACACACACACACCCACAGACACACAGACACACAGAGACACAGACAGATATAAAAACAATAGCAGTTAGAAGACTCAAATAAAATCATCATCGTAATTATACCAGGAAAAGATTGCTAAGTAGAATTTTAAAAGGATCGATTTTATCCTGTCTATGAGACATGCATGTTAGAAACAAAAATAGGATGGATATATTTTAAAAGTATAATAGTTATAAATATCTGAGCCCAATAAAATATTATCAAATGTAGTGAAACAAAAACTGTCAGAAGTTAAAAGAGATGTATAGAAATTCACAATTATAGTTGTTGACTTTTACTCTTCTCATTCAATAATGAATACATTACTAAACAAAGAACCAATAAAGATATGGAAGATGAAAATGACACTACCAACTCCTTTAACCTAGTTTTTATTTATAGAACATAGCACCCAACAACTGCAGAACGAATATTTTTTCCAATCTCATGTAGAAAGTTCATCAAGATAGATCATATTATGGGCTATAAACAAATCTCAATACATTTCAAAAACAAAATAAAAATAAAATAAGTAAGTTTTCTGACCACTATAGAGCTGTAACAGGAAACATAGCCTTAACAATGTTTTGAAAAGAACCAAACATTTAGACATTAATTAATTCATTTCTAAAGAACTTATGAGCAATTAGCAAGTATTTTTTACCAAATAATAATGAAAGTGCAACTCATCAAAATTAGTGGAATAGAGTTAAAGCAGTGCTTTGTTTCGGAACATGTGACTTTAAATTCTTATAGTAGAAAGAATAATAACCTAAAGTAAAAGTTACAAACTTTCATCTTTGGGAAGTACAAAAAAATAATATCAAATTAAACTCAAGAAAAAAATAAATAATGAACAAAAAATAGAAATAACTCATGCTATAGAAAAATCAATTAAAAAAAGGTAATTCTTTGAAAAATTTAAAAAGTATATATAAAAGTCTAGCTAGATAGTTCAAGATTTAAAAAAAGGGGAAAATATAAGTTACCAATATTGAGAATGAAGACAGGGATACCATTTCATACTCTGGAGATTAAAAATTGAATAAATACTATAAATAAATTTATGCCTATTTTTCAACTTAAATGAAATGAATAATGGCTGAGAAAATGCAATTACCAATGGAATTGTATAATAATGAATAGAAAATATAAATAATTCTTGTATTAGTTTCCTATTGCTGGTGTAACAAATTACCACAAACCTAGTGACTTGAAACTACACAAAAATTTGTCTTATGTTCTGTAGGTCAATACCTAAAATGAGTCTCACTGGACTAAAATCAAGGTGTCATCCAGACTGCCTTTTTTTCTAGAGACACTAGGGAAAAAACTTTCCTGCCTTTTCCATTTTCTAGAGAGCATCTGAATTACTTGACTCATGGTCCCTTTGTCTATCTTCAAAGCCAGCAATGACCAATTAAGCCTTTTTTGAATTGCATCTCTCTGATACTGGCTTTTCTATCTTCTTATTCTACATTTAAGGACACATGTGATTACACTGAGCCTTTCCAGATAATCCAAGATAAACTCCTTATCTTAAAATCAGCTGGTTAATACTATAATTGGTCTCATAACTCTACTTTGCTATAAAAAGTAGCACATTCACAAGTTGTGGAAATGAGGATGTAGACATTTGTGTGAGGCTACTATTCTGTTTACCCTAGCTCACTCTATATATTAAATCTGTTTACCATAGCCCACTCTATATGTTAAATCACTCTAAGCTCAGAACTTTGGCTTAGACAACTCTAAGCCCAAATGCTTTCATATGCAAAATCTATTCAACATTTATGGGAGAAAGAATATAAATTTTACAACAAATTATTCAGAATAAAAATATATTTGTCAACCCCTGTTTGTAAAGTTCATGTTCTTGTATAGTAACACTTGATCAAGACATTACAAGGAAAGAGTAGTATACACCAATAATGTCATAAGCATAGGTATATAAATCCTAAACAAAATATGAGCAAATCAGATGCAATACTATATGAAAGGAATTACACAGCATAACCAAATGGAATTTATAACAGGAATGCAAGTTACTTTAGTATTTGAAAATTAATTAATGCATGTCACAAAATTAATGAAGGAAAACAGAAGAAAAATCATATGAGCCTATCTATAAATGTAGAAAAAGTATTTGACCATACTCATTCATAATAAAAGCCTACTAAAATAAAAGAGAACTTTCTCAACTTTATAAGAGGTATCTATAAATCTACAGGGAGTATACTTAATAGCAAAAGACAGAAGATTTTCCTCTTGAGATTAAGGATAAGGCAAGGATACCCCCTCTTTTCTCTTTTATTCAACATTGTTTGGAGGTCCCAGTAATTGCTGTAAGAAAAAAAAAAAAAAAGAATGAATGAAGTAAACCTCTTTACTCATAGATAACAGGAATGATCACATTAAATAGCATAAGAAACATTGAAAAAACAAGTAAACAAAAAACTACCAGAGAGTGATTTTAGCAAGATTGCAGGACATACAGTAAATAACCAAACATCAATAATATTTCTACGTACTAATAACAAATTGTTAGAAATTTTAAAAAGTATTTAATATAAGATGGTATCAAAACATGAAAATACTTAGGGATACATTTAAAAATATTTGCACAACAACTGTACTGTGAAAACTCTGTCAATATAAACTCTGTTGATAGATATTAAAGAAGACCTAAATAAATATAGAAATATACTGCGTTCATGAATTGGAAAGCTCAGTATTGTTAAGACGTTAATTTTCCCCAAATTGAACCACAGATTCAATGTAATCCCAGTTACTTTTTTTTTTTGGGTAAATATTGACAAGCTGATTTTAAAATTGAATTAAAACACATGTTTACACAAAAATTTACACGGAAATGTTCATAGCAGCGTTATTCATAATAGCTAAAATGTGGAAAAATCTGAACGTCTATGAATGGATAAATGGATAAGCAAAATGTGTATATTCATAAATTGGAAAATCATTTGTTCATAAAAAAGAAGTAGTAGTACATGCTACCACATGGATGTACCTTGAAAACATTATACTGAAATGTTTGCAGTGAAAGAAACAAGTCACAAAAGACCACATATTACATGATTCCATTTATGTGACATATCCAGAATAAGCCAGTCTACAGAGATGGAAAGTACCTTAGTACTTGCCTAAAGCTGGGAGAATAGGAAAGTTGGAGATGATAGCTAATAAATATGGGGTTTCTTTTTGAGGTCATGAAAATGTTCTACAGTTGACTGTGGTGATAGTTGTACACTTCAAATGGGTGACTTATATAGTATGTTAATTATATCTTAAGAGATCCGTTACCTCAAAAAACAAATTACAATAAAAAAATTATACAGCAAAGTAGATGGTATAGGATACTCAATGCAATTTTTTAAAAGGAGAGCAAAGTGAAGGATATATACTACCTTATATCAAGATTTCATATAAAACTGTAAGACCGCAATAGTCATGGTGCAATCTTGGGATAAGAATAGACACATAGATTAATGGAACAGATACTGAATCCAGAAATACACTCATAACACATGGTCACTTGATTTTAACGAAGTTCAAAGGCGATTCAATGAAAAAAAACAAAAGTCTTTCTAACAAATGCTAATGGAACAACTGTGTGTTTGTGTGGGCAAAAATGAACTTCCACTATTACTTTACAATTATTAACTGATTTATAAACCTAAATATAAGAGCTAAAAGTGTTTCAGAAGAAAATTTAGGTGAAAATCTGTGTGTTCTTAAGAGTGTTCAAGAATTCTTAGGTAAGACCCAAAGAATCATCATTCATAAATAAAAAGGATTGATAAATTGGTTTTAATCAAAATTTAAAATGTTTATACTTGAACAATAGCGCTTAAGGGATTCCTGCATATGGAATGACAATACTACCATCTTGAAAACCCATGAAAGTACAAAACTCTCTAGAACAGAAATGTTACATAATTTACATAAATGAAAAAGAGAAAACAGTCAAACATTATCACAACAAAAACCCACCACATTATAAAGGTAAACAAAAAAGAGAAGAAAAATAACAAAGAATACCTATAACAATCAAAAACAATAAACAAAATGACCAAAGTAAGTCCTTATCTAACAATAACAACTTTGAATATGAAGGATTAAAATTCCTCAATTAAAAAATATAGATGGGTTGATGTGCTGAATGGAAAAAAAAAAAAACCCAGAACCAACTATATGCTTTTTGCACAAAGTCACTTCAGTTGTAAAGACACAAATAGACTGAAAGTAAAAGGATGGAAAACATCATTCCACACAAAGAGAAGTCAAAAGTTCTAGGAGTAAGTAAATTTATACTAGACAAAATAGACTATAATTGAATAAAATAAGACAATGATGACCAAGACCAATTCAGCAAGAGGATGTAAAAAGTGTAAATATAAATGTCCAATACTGGAGTGCCCAGATATATGCATAAAGTATTATCAGAAGTAAAGAGAGATAGAGACCTCACCACAATAATAGTTGGGGACTTTGGCACCCTGCTTTCACTCTGGACAGATCACGGAGACAGAAAATCAACAAAGAAATGTTGGACTCACTCTTCACTATAGGCCAAATGGACCTAACAGACATTTACAGAACATTCAATTAAACAGCTGCAGAATACACACTCTTTTCATTAGCACACAGAACAACATGCAGAACAGACCATATGCTAGGCCACAAAGCAAGTCTTAACAAATTTTAAAAAATAGAAATCATACTAAGTATCGTTCCAGATCACAATGAAGTAAAACTAAAAATCAATGATAAACAGAATTTTGGAAACTGAACAAATACATGGAAATTAAACACATGCTCCTGAATGATCATTTGCTCAATGAAGAAATTAAGAAGAAAATTAAAACATTTCCTGAAAGCAACGAAAATAGAAACTCAGCATACCAAAACCATTGGATATGGCAAAAGCAGCGCTAAGAGAGAAGTTTCACAATAAACCCTTACGTAGAAAACATAGAAATATTTCAAATAAACAACCTGAGGACGCACCTCGAGGAACTGGAAAAATCAGTAAACTAAACCTGAAATTAGTAGAAGGAAGGAAAGAGTAAAGATCAGAACAGAACTAAACAAAATAGGCTTTAAAAAATACAATGAATCAACAAAATGAAAGGTTGGTTTTGCAGAAAGATAAAATTGATAAACTGCTAATTATACTAACCAAGAAATAAGTAGGAAGACCTAAACAAATAAAATCAGACATAAGGAAGGAGATATTACAACTGATACCAAAGAAATTCAAAGACTTACTACAAACTTTTGTGAACAATTATGCACTAACAAATTGTAAAACCTAGAGAGAGTGAATAAATTCCCGGACATATACAAGCACCAAGATTGAACCAGGAATAAATAAAAAACTTGAACAGACCTATAATGAGTAACAAGATTGAATCTGTAACAAAAAGTTTTACAACAAAGAAAAGCCCAGTACTGATACATTTATTACTGAATTCCAACAAACTTACAAAGAAGTACTAATATCAATTCTTCTCAAACTATTCCCAAAAAGAGATGAGGAAAAATTTCTTCCTAAATCATTCTAAGAGGTCAAAATGACCCTGATACCAAAAGCAGACAAGGACCAAACAAAACAAAAATGGGAAACAAAGGCTAATATTCGTGATGAACATAGATTCAAAAATCGTCAACAAAATACTAGCAAACCAGATCCAGCAACAATTAAAAAGACTATATCATGATTAAGTGGGATTTATCCCAGGGATGCAAGAATAATTCAACAAATGCAAATCAATATGTGACATATCACATTAACAGAATGAATTACAACACCACTTTATAATTTCAACAGACACAGAGAAAAACATTTGATAAAATTCAACTTTCCTTCATAATTAGGGCTCTCAACAATTGAGGCATAGAAGAAGCATATCTCAATCTAATAAAGCCTATATATGACAAACCCATGGCTAATATCCTACTAAATGGGAACTAGAACAAGAATGCTCACTTTTACCACTTTTAATCAACATTCTACTAGAAGTCTTAATGAGAACACTCAAGGAAGAGGAAATAAAAGCATTCAAACTAAAAAAGAGAAAGTGAAATTGTCCTTCCTTGCAGAAGAAATTTTCTTATATATAAAATATCCTAAAGACTGCCAAAAAGGTCATCAAACTGATAAATTCAGTAAAGTTTCAGTATATAAAACCAATAAGCAAAAATCAGTTGCTTTTCTATGTACCAGTAATAAACTAGCTGAAAAAGAAATCAAAAAAGCAATCCCACTTACAATGGCTATAAAAAGTACCTAAGAATAAATTTAAATAAGGAGGTAAAAGACCTCTACAATAAAAACTATGACACATTAATGAAAGAAATTGAAGAGGGAAGAAACAAATGGAAAGACCTCCTATGCTTATATATTTTAAAAAATATTGTTAAAGTGATAATACTACACAAAGTAATCTATAGATTTAATGCAGTTACTATCAAAATACCAGTGACATTCTTCACAGAAATAGAAAAAAAGTCTTAAAATTTGTATAGAACCACAAAAGATTCTGAATAACCAAAGCAATACTAAGCAAAAAGTACAAAGTCAGAAGCATCACAGTATCTAACTTCAAAACATATTGCAAAGCTGTAGTAATCAAAGCAACATGATATTGGTTTAAAAACAGGCACATAAACCAATGAAGCAGAATAGAGAACCCAGAAATAAATCTACATTATTTACAGCCAAAAGAGTTTCGACAGAGAAGATACATTGGGGGAAATAATATACTCTTAAATAAATGTTGCTGGGAAAACTGTATCTTCAGATACAGAAGAATGAAATTAGACTCCTACCTCTTACCATACACAAAAATCAACTCAAAATATATTCAAGATTTAAGTACAAGACCTCAAACTATAAACCTACTAGGAGAAAAAAACATAGAGAAAATACTTCAGGACATTGGTCTAGACAAAGATTTTATGGCTAACACATTAAAAGCATAGGAAACAAAACAAAAAATAGACAAATGAGAATATATTAAACTAAAAATCTTCTGTAAAGCAAAGGAAACAATCAATAAAGTGAAGAGACAGCCTATAGAATGGAAGAAAATATTTGCAGTCTATTCATCTGACAATGGACTAATATTCAGAATATACAATGACTCAAGTGACATAATAGCAAAAAGAAAACCCAACTTTTTCCATTAAAATGTAGGCAAGGGTGGGCGGATCATGAGGTCAGGAGTTCGAGACCAACCTGACCAACATGGGGAAACCCTGTCTCTACTAAAAATACAAAAAATAGGTGGGCGTGGTGGCGCATGCCTGCAGTCCCAGTAACTCTGGAGGATGAGGCAGGAGAATGCTGGAACCCGGGAGGCGGAGGTTGCAGCAAGCTGAGATCATGCCATTGCACTCCAGGCTGGAAGACAGAGCGAGAGTCCGTCTCAAAACAACAACAAAACAAAACAAAACAAAAAATGTAGGCAAAGAATCTGAAAATATGTTTCTCAAAAGAAGACATAGAAATGGCAAACAGGTATATGAAAAAATGTTCAACATCACTACTTATCATGGTTATGCAAATTAAAATCACAATGAGACATTTTGCCCAGTTAGAGTGATTATCAGCAAAAAGGCAAAAATATCAAATGCTGCCAAGGATGCAAAGAAAAGTGAACTCTTAGACACTGTTGGTGGGAATGTAACTTAGTACAACCATTATGGAAAACAGTAGGGAGGTTTCTCAAAATATTATAAATAGGACTACCATAAGATCCAGCAATTCCACTATTCCGTATTTATCCAAAAGAAGAAAAACAGTATATGCAAAAAAAGTATGTGCACCCCACCCATGTTTATTACAGCACTCTACAATAGCCAAGATATGGAATCAACATGGGTGTCCATCGACAGATGAATGGATAGAAATTGTAGTATATGTCCACCATGGAATACTATTCGGCCTTAAAAATAATCCTGTCATTTGCAGCAACATAATGGAACTAGAGTTTGTGATGTTAAATGAAATAAACCAGGCACAGAAAGCACCCATTGTCACTCATAAAATAGTTGATCTAACAGAGGTAGAGTGTAGAATAGTGATGACCAGAGGCTGTTAGGGAAGAGCAGCAAGGAAGAGAGGTTGGTTGATGTATACAAGCATACAGTTAGAAGAAACTAATTCTAGTGTTCAATAGCACAGTAGGGTGATGACAGTTAATGATTTGCTGTATATTCTAAAATAACTAGAAGAAAAGATCTGAAATGCTTCAAACACAAAGAAATGATAAATATGTTAGGTGATGGCTGTCCTAATTATGCTGATTTGATCATTATACATTGTATTTGTGTATCAAAATACCACATGTAACCCATAAATATGTAAAATTTTTGTGTATTCATAAAAATAAACAAATAGGGATGGGGATAGGAGGACAGAAGTAGGTAGATAAGTGATGGGACTGAGGAAATTAAATAAAAAATACAATTTCTATACCTGGGTCAAGTTACTTGAACAAGGCAGTTATGTGGGATGATGAGGGCATCTATAAATGGGATTATTTTAATGCATGCAGAGTGCAAAATCAAAGGCAACTAGGAAAATATAAACTGCTCACATAGTATTCCCAGGTAGAGCAGATGGAATATACAACTCCCATCTCAACAGATGTGAAAAAAGCCACATATGCTTGAAGCTCAAAGCACAGCATACATTTGATGACACATTGAACAGACAAAGAGTGGTGAAATCTTGATTTGTAATCCCTGTTATGGCAGACATATTTGTGCATTTGAGCAAGTCACTTTCCTTTCTGAGTTTCTGATTTCTCTGAAAAATCAGAAATTTAAATCAGTTTTCAAGCTCATTCTATACTTCAGTGCTTCTTTTATGTCATCTTTACATTGATGCCACTAAATTTATCTTCATTTTATTTGAATTCCCCTTTATTTTTATATATTTTTCTCTTACTTTTGAAAAGGGCAGTATGTGGAGAGTTTTAAGATCTTTGTTGCCTTCCTTTAATTAGGTTAATTTTGAATTCAATATAAATAGTCATCAATGGCCTTTGAGATTTTGAGCACACGTTGAAGCTACATTGATGACCAGGTTCCTGTCGTCAGGAACCACTTTCCGGTGAAGCAGACAAATGCAGCTCAAATTTTAAGTTGCATACATTTTGTAATTCTTTTACAAAATATAATTGACTAACTCTTTTTTAGAAATTTGAAATATTAAAGAATATTATAAAGAGAAATTAAGTAAATCTTGCAGATTATTAGAAAAATTATTATTAATTTTTGAATATTTGAACACAAAATTGATCACCAAACCTATATTGCCAACACATCCTCTTAATGGATACGATAAAATGGCAGGGGTCAGGTAAGGAAGAGAAAATCTCCCAGCATGATACAAGAATAGGCAATGTCCTTCGCCCAGTCATGGCCATGTCTCTGAATCCTGCTGATTATCTCTCCCACTGGAGGCAGTTTAACTAAAAGAGCAAATAGGCTCAGCATATGGTTAGCCTAATTATCATTGAAAACAGTAAAACTCATTAACATTTTGATAATATGTGTTTTAATGAAACCTGCAAAGGTAAGAGGAATATGCACATGCGGTCATATAAATGAAAAATACAAAAATCAATAGAGTTGTTATATTTTCTTATGGTCAGGGCTGCCTTGCAGCCAGGGTAGCTGAGATAATGTCCATCTTCAGAACCAAGAGTCCTTTTCTTTGTTATTTCATTCATGGAAATAGTCCCTGTTATCATTAATGTATTCATCCCCCACCCTGTTCTTTCTTTTGATGTGTCTAAATCTATCTCATATTTAAACCAGCTAAAATTCTCCATCATCTGTGAAGACTGCCCAGATGGGCTTCTTTTGAATTAGTATCTTGTCTCTCTCATTCTTTCAGTGGTAACTGTCCTCTTATGATAACATAGCCTACCCTCTTAATATTTATGGTATGCTCTCTTGCTTACTTCTTGTTTCATGACGGTATGTTTTATTTCTGTAAACAGATTTTAAAGTTATGACATGCTAATTAGGCTGATGAAAATTATTGGTTGACTGGGATGCTGTTTAAATATTTAGCCTTATTTAAATTATTATTTGTTAAATTCAGTATTATACAAAGTGGAGTTGTGGAGTTAGAAGATGTCATTTTACTGTGCATTTTATATCACTGCTCAGGTGAATAATGTGCATGACAAGTTAGGATCTTCTAATATTTACATTTAAAAATATTTCTAGTTCTTCAATGTTTTCTTCTGAAATATGATAATTAAGAGAATATGATAAGAGACCAATTAGTGGAATTAGGACTGCTGGTGTTCAAAGTTTTTTCTTGTACCTGTGTGACCAAAAGCAAATTTCTTAACTTCTCTGTGATTCAGTCCTAGTTTTGATTTTAAAATGGGAAGAATAATACTACTTTCCTCATTAAGTTTTTATCAGGACTAAATATATTGATACAAATAAAGCACTCAGAACAGTTCCCAGAAAAAGGCTAATTGCCAATGAATGTTAGCTATGATTACAATTTTGGGATTTGGAATAAAAAGTTGTTTTCACAGTTTTCTAGAGCATGAGCACACTGAATACAAAAACTCCAACTTCAGTTTATGAATATTTGAAATGAACACTACGGCAACTTGCAAACGTGTTCTATGATTTTGTCCACCCGAGTCCTTCCTCTGACAGCAAGTTGGTGAGTGCTCTGGATGGAGCCAAATTGGATGCTGGCTGCCCCCAACCCTTTGCCTTCAGTTACTGGCTCTCTTCTCACCCAAGTTGTACGGGGTGTTCACACACTCAGTTTCTAGCATGGTGTCTCCTTATAAGAACATTCGCTGCCCAACCTGCCAATGTTTCTAAAAGCCCTTTTCACGATCTTTGTTTCCTGTATGATTTTATTAGACACATTTCATTCCATTCTCTGGAAAAAGCTTATTTATTTTTCTTTTACGATGGCGTTTTCCTGTCCTGCTCAGTGCTCTCACTCCTTCCCCTATGGCATAATTTCCTGCACCTGACTTTAAACAGTACCTCTGACACATGTGCCCTGTGTACGTTCTGTGGAAGCTCGTCATGAAATTTGCTTTATGTCACTGGTTAAATCATTTTATCATTCCTCAAATACTTGCTGAGTAACACCATGTGCCAGGTCCTCTGCGTGGAGGTTTCGATAGCAAGGTGAGCAAGAACCAGTCCTCATTTTTTTGGGTTTTGAGCTGAGAAGAATGGGACAAACATTAAATAAAGAAATACATACATATATACATAATTTAAAATTATGATAACTTATTTAAAGGAAAAACACAGGACCGTAGACACTGTAATTGAGAAACCTGATTCAAATACAGTTTAGCTGGACCAAGGGAGAATGTTATGCCAAACGCTTTAGTTTGAGGTGTCTCTGAGTCAATAAAGTTGTGATAACATGGAGGCAGCTTTTTGAAGCTTAAGTACACATGGTTTTTTTTGGTATATATATACACACACACACACACACATATATACACAAAATATATATATAGTGTGTGTGTGTGCGTGTGTGTGTGTGTGTATATATATATATAAAAAATACTACCACATAAATGAAAGAGATAATGCTGAGATAGAGTGTAGAGGGAAGAGACGGGCCCAGATCCTACCCCTGGGGTAATTTTGACTTTAAAAGTTTGGAAAGATAAAGAGCCATTATAGGAGACAGATAAAAAGTAAACATGTGCATATCCAAGCATTATCATGTTTGACAAGTCACAAGAGATGTTCTCTCAAGAAGGAGCTAATCATCAATTATCTTATCTGCTACTGAGAAAACTCGTTGGCAGGAAGAGAATGGAGAGGTATAGTAACTGACAGATCACCAGTGACCTTTGCAGTAACAGCTTCAATGACCGAGTGCGGCTAAATGTCCGAGAGAGAATGAAAGAGGAGAGGTGGAGGGAAAAGTAAAAAAATATCTTCAGAAAAGTGACGTATGATGATAGTTACTGCCTTCGTATTTTCTCTTATTTCTTAGAAACTCAATTCACCATATTGGGCAAACCCCATGGTTACCTGGAATACTGATTTCCTTCTCCATCTTCTTTTTCAGTTGAGTATATGGCTTTGTAATCAACAATTGGACATTGAGTTATAAGAAGAAATGTTGGGCGAGGACATACAAAAAGTCTCCTGAAAGAACACTGCCAAACACCGATTGTGGTCCTCTTCCTTTGTGCTGCCTTCCATCCTGTTATCTGGAATGAAATGCAATGACAGAATATGGAGCTGCTGTTCTTGGCCAAGATGATGAGAACCACATCCTGTCATTGGGACTGCAGTGAATTGGAAGGACACAGTTCCCTAACAATTTTACAGAGATGCAATACCAGCCCTGGATTGTCAGCATTCCAATTTCACTTCAAAAGAGAGAAGTACGTTTCTATCTGCTAAATCACTCATATTTTGAATTTTCTGTCCTATAAATCTGAATATTATCCTAATTGAGAAAAAAGTCTAGCTGTGAAAAGGAGCAAATGATTTTTGTGATAAAATTTTAAAATATGTTCAAATGCAGAGAATGCACAAAGAAAGAGTTAAAAGGTAAAAGGGGTTAACTTAAAAAGTATACTTCTTAAAAAGATGTAGATTGTGGCCAGCTATGGTAAATTACAGCTCACACCTGTAATCCCCACATTTTGGGAAGCCAAGATGAGAGGATTGCTTGAGTTCAGGGGTTCAAACCCAGCCTGGGTAGCATAGTGAAACCTTGTCTCTAACTAGAATTAACAACAACAAAAAAATCACTCATAGGTGGGAATTGAACAATGAGAACACGTGGACACAGGATGGGGAACATCACACATCGGGGCCTGTTGTGGGATGTGGGGAGGAGGGAGGGACAGCGTTAGGAGATATACCTAATGTAAATGACAAGTTAACGGGTGCAGCACACCAACATGGTACATGTATACGTATGTAACAAACCTGCACATTGTGCACATGTACCCTAGAACTTAAAGCAAAAAAAAAAAATTCCACTGGGTGCAGTGGCTCACGCCTGTAATCCCAGTATTTTGGGAGGCCAACTTGGGTGGATCATGAGGTCAGCAGATGGAGATCATCCTGGCTAACATGGTGAAACCCCATCTCTACTAAAAATACTAAAGATTAGCTGGGCGTGGTGGCGGGAGCCTGTAGTCCCAGCTACTCGGGAGGCTGAGGCAGGAGAATGACATGAACCCGGGAGGCGGAGCTTACAGTGAGCCAAGATCGTGCCACTGCACTCCATCCTGGGTGACAGGGTGTAAGTGACATCCTGGGTGCGAGATTCTGTCTCAAAAAAAAAAAAAAAATTCCCCAGATGTGGTGATGTGCACCTATAGTCCCGCCTACTTGGGAGGCTGAGGCTGGAGGATTGCTTGAACCCAGAAGATGGAGGCTGCAGTGAGCTGTGTTCATGCCACTGCACTCTAACCTTGGTGACAGAGTGAGACCCTCTCTGGAAAAAAAAAATAGATAGATAGATAGATAGATAGATAGATAGATAGATAGATAGATAGAACGAACCTCAAATCCAAAGAACAGTTGTTATCTTCAGAAAGGAAAGAGACAATTCATTAAGAGTAGTAGAAGAGAATATTATGGGAGTAGAAGCAAGCCATTTGTGAAGTTGATGTTCGGGAAAAAAAGGGAATTCTAACTTGATAGATTCTATCCTTTTAATGAAGGCTTTTACCTGATTGTAGGCATGATACTGTTACTGCAATTCCACTCTTAACTATGTATGCCAGGGAACTCTTATAATGAACAGATGAAGAAGAATACTTACGACAATCACTTCTAACTTGCTGGTTTATAAATTTCCAGTGGGATTATCTTCTTAACTGGTTCTCCACAGCTTGTAAAGAAATGTTTTTTTGTTGTTGTTGTTGTTGTTGTTGTTGTTCAGTAAATTAATGTATTCTGAGAAAAGACTGAATTTCTGGCAGATCATTGCCCTTAGAAACAAGAGAGTCTCTCCCATGAAATTACTGGTACTTTTATTTCTCAAACAACATCAATGGGACAATCACTTTCTGGGACAGTGAGTATCAAAATATGACTTTTGTTCTTCAATGACATGAAGTATAGATTACACTGACCAAAAGAACCCCTAGGATATATTTTCAATGAGCACTAAAGTACCAGAAGAATGATATTTCCTCAGTTGAAATCAATCATATTTCAAACATATTGTTCAATGTATAAAACTATGAAGGAAACAGAAAACAACCTCATATTTAGGGATTAGGAAAGTATCATATAGCCTCTTTATGTGATCTTTGATAATGAGAAAAATGTAATGAATATCTTGGCTGACTTTCCATTGATTGATAATGCCACATAATGGTAAATGGCTCACTGACTGAGACAGTGGTTTCTATTTCTCTTGAATTTAATCATTCCTTAAGCTTCAAACTTAGGCTCTGTATATACTATTTCTAAATTGTCCTTAGTAATGTCAGCAACCCATGTAATATAAAGAGTTTGACTCATAAGAAGGGTCAGGGAAAATGAAATAGGTTGATCACAGTGCTCTCTTTTAAGCCCATAATAAATATAAATTGTGAACAGGTGCCTCAATTTTTAGAGTTAGGTTCAATTTCTTTTCAGTAGGAATTGTATTACCTTAGTAATTCTGACTACTGAAGATAAAAGAATTTTAAGTAGAGTAAGAAAACATATTCTCATAATGACACATCTAGAGAAGACTCTTTGTTATCTAAGCTTTTTGAAATGCCAAAATTTTAGAAGGAAAACTAAGATAATACAAAGCAAAGGATTTTACCCTGGAGGTTTCTGTTGTGTTTAAGATTAACCAGACAGACTCTGGTTGTGGCTCAGTTTTTCTGTGTAGTACTAGGGTGGTACTTACTTCAGCAAGTCCTGACATTTAACTGTATCAGTTCCATAAATGGTGATAGGTTCTGGGTAAGTAAGTTAGCTGAGTCATCTCAGTAAGATACTCTTGAATAAAGCACTGAATAGTATTTTATAAAACATACCAAGTATATGGATAAGTAGTAGACTGATATGGTTTGGCTGTGTCTCCACCCAAATCATCTTGAATTGTTGTTTCTGTAATCCCCACATGTTGTGGGAGGGACCCGGTGGGAGATAATTGAATCAAGGGGGTGGTTACCCCCATGCTGTTCTCATGATAGTGAGTGAGTTCTCAGAAGATCTAATGGTTTTATAAGGGTCTTTCCCCGTTTCTCTCTCCTAATGCTATGTGAAGAAGAGTGAGTTTGCTTTCCCTTCTACCATGATTGTAAGTTTCCTGAGACATCCACAGTCATGAGGAACTGTGAGTCAATTAAACCTCTTTTCTTTATAAAATTATCCCATCTCAGGTATTTCTTCATAGGAGCATGAGAATGGACTAATACATAGACAGATGATAGATAGATGGATGGATAGATAGATAGACAGATAGACAGATACTGACCAACATGATGTGTCTTGTTTGGCTAAAATCCTATTTTTTTTCCTGAAGGAATGCATTTTTTTCCCCACAAGAGAGAAGCTATGTCATTCATTTCTGGAAAATCATTAAGCCAATGTCTATTTATGATAATATCTCTATATCATTGCTTTCACTATCCTTTTGACCTATTAGACTTCATATCTGAACTATCCCTTCAATCTATTCACATACATTGAATGTTTTCTTTATGCAAAACACTGCCTTAGGTCCTAGGGACTGTGTAAAATTGGACAGCAACACTAAATAACAAGACAGCCATGCCAATTGACAATAACTTCTCCAAAATTTTAAGAAAAGAGTAGATTTCTTTGAATCAAAATAATTGGGCAAGTATTTTCTTTAACTCATTAATCAACTAATATTGATGATTTGTTATAACCCAAGCACTACACTAAATCTTGAGGTAGCAAAGCAAGATATAAAGATATAGAAATAGGGGAGACTTTTCAGTTGTCTTTTATTGTAGATATCTTGCATATTAATAAATATGCACACATTAATGTAGGTGTGATAGTCAATAAAGTTGAAACTGATTCCAGAACCAAAGCTTTAATTTAAACCTAAAGATATAACACAACACTTGGATCTTTGGAAAAAAATATAGCGCCTCTGTAAAGTAAATAGCCATTGCCTGATAGTTAATAAAAACTCCTCTTTGTGTCCTTTTTCCATAGTAAATAGAAAGGGTTCATATGTATTCAACACTCTAAAAATAGTGTTTTCCAAAACTTCACTCTGAAAGATTATAAGCCATCACATGTTCTGCTAATATTTAGTTACTGTGCTATTTTATTTACATTTACTATGTGATAAAAATTGAATGCACTTTAGAGTGTTCCCTGAAATCCAGACATACTCCTTTGTCCCTCTATCAGGAAAATCTCCCTCAAAGTTGTGAGGAGCCTAAAGTGGTCAGGCGACAGACTAAACTTTCAGTTGACGAGAACCATTATTTATTTGTGGAAATATTCCACCTTTGTACAGTAAGATGTCTAAAATAACAGGATCCTAAGCCAAACTTGCAGAGACAGGTAAGAAAACTTTTAGTTTCTGAGCTGTATTCTGATAATGGTTCACTCAGACAATCAAGGGTAATCTCCCTATTCTGAGATTGTTAATTTAATCACATCTGCAAATTCTCTTTTGCCATATAAAGTAATATTTACAAGTTCTGAGGGTAAGGAGGAAGGCATATTTGGGAGCCATTATTCAGCCTACCACAAGTTAGTACTAAGTGACGACAATAGAAAGATCAACATTGATGAGAAGAAATATATGCCATGTAACCCAGGGGTCATCTCTGTTTTTCCTATCAGTGTAACTTTCATGAGCCCATTGCACAAGCATGGAATGGGGGATGGCAGCAGGGAAAGCAGTTTACACATTCGGAATGAGTTTTTCTGACCACCAGCTCTACACTGGATATCTTTTGTAATGGCCTTTGTGAGAAATTGAAATAGAACACAAAGATCCTCACACCCAGTGCCCACTGTAGAGAACCCATTGATACCAATCTTCTCCCAGAGCTTATTGTTATTAGCATTCCACATTGTTCTTATCTTTTCCTTGACCATTCCAACCAATATTCATCATTGCTCTGATCTCATTATTTATTCTTCGAAAGAGAGGAGATAACTAAATGTGCTATTTAATGTTCTCCCACTGGTTTCTCTTCTGCAGTGTAGGGTTGTAAAATTGAAGTAGACTGCTTTTGGGTGATGTGAGAAGTTTATCTGCATTTTTATTCATTTTTAAACTTTATTAGTGAATTTATTGAAAGAAAATTCCCAAGGTCACGTTAGGTATGGATTGAAGAAAAGATGGCGATTTTGGTGGTTTAGGAACCATAGAAATCTAAGGCATGCAACTTACTTCTATCTACAGTATCTAGTGAAACCCAACACCATATGTGTGATTTCTACTTTAGCAATGAAATTCTGTTGCCATGGCCAAGTCTATAGTTTTGTAGATTAGATCAGATAACCCTCCATTCATGATGGACGGCTCATTTGCCATAAGCTTGGTATCTCTGAGACAAAGATTAAACTTAACCAGGACCTGGCAGTATGCCAGATGCTATGTAACAAAAGTTTTGCAGTAAAATCATATTCAGAAGAGGGAGTGTGCCCTGTGATCCCACTATTGTGGCTTGACAGAAGGATCCATATCTGCTTGGACCACTTTGACCACCATTGAATCTCCTGGTTGTAAGACCTGTTTAAGACTGCTTTGGGCTGATGTAACAGAATATTTGAGACTGGAACGTAAGTTTATTCAGCTTACAATTCTGGAGGCTGAGAAGTGCAAATTTGAGGGGCCCATCTCTGGCAAGGGCTTGCTTGCTGTGTCATCTCATGGGAGAAAGCAGAAGCGCAAGGGAATAGGAACATGTGCACACACATGTGAGGGAAAGACAGGCAGAACTAGATGCCTTAAGCCCTTTTGCAATCAGCAATAATCCATCGAAGGCAGTTAAGCCCACAAGACCTCAACACCTCTCATTAGGCCCCACTTCTCAGCACTGTTGCATTGAGGATTATGTTTTCAACGCATGCTTTAGCGAGGGACACATTCAAACCATAGCAAGGCCTAAATGAAAAATCAATGTTCACTGACTCTGAGCCTACTTCAGAATCTTCTCTTGCTTCTCATAGTATAAGTGATTATTCACCCCACTAAAATGTATGTTCCTACATACACTCCAAGAATATCAAGCATTGTGTCTCTTGCTCAGCAATAAGATTGGAAATGTCAGCATCTATCCCTCATTTTGAAGAAGACATCTTCTCCAAAATGTGTGACATGCCCCACATCACCACATGCCCAGAAACTTCCCCAAATTGGAGGGATTCTTGATTCGTTTTAGCTTCTCACTCAGCTCTGGCACACATGTCACTTTTTGTTTTTTTTAACCAACCACATGGTTATTTAATTTTCTTCAGTTGCAGAGGAAAATACAAAAGAGAGAGACTATGATGCTAAACTGCCAACAGAAAATCTGTGGCTCAAATATAAAGTATTTAGAGGCAGGAACATTCTTCTACATCTGTGTTTTTGATGTTTAACTCAGATGAATAAATGAGTAAATAGATGAGTTGCTGCCTAGATCATTTTGTGCACAGTGAGACTAAACTTTTATAGTATTCTTGGACAGAAAGAGTGACTTGCTTTTCCAGGTTGCTTCTTTGGAATAGGTCTGCTGCTTTGGAGTCAATATTTTATCTCAGGGCTTAAGAGTGTAACAATTAAATGACTCAAATCTATCACAGCTCAGGACCTATGTGAAAGCCAAGATGATTTTACTGTCACTTTGACATTTTGTCAGTGCCTGTGAATCTGAGGTACCTAGGTCAGCTGTTGATTTGCAGATTCATTCTCTACATCAAGGGGATTTCACTTTCAATTAAGTTGAAGAGCCACTGAATCTGGACTCGATTCCTGTTCCCTTATCACATTTTGAATGACTGAAGTAAACTTTTAGCAAACATTTTAAGCTGCCTGTGAGAGCATTTCTAACTTTCATTATGGTGTTAAATTTCCAGAAATGTCTGGAATTTGGGAATCTGTTTAGTTTTTCAGTTAACCAATTTGTTTATTCAAATTATCATTTAATTAATTATTTTGCCTCCTATATTACTTCTTTAATACATATCTTAAGAAGTCGCTTGGATTAAAGCAGCATATGTCCTCTGAGATGGTTTTTATGTTCATTCTATTTATTTATCCATTACTTCAATAAATATTTCTTGAGAATCTCTTATGTGTCTGGCATTGTTGTAAGAAGTTATGAAGACCATAAACTTTCTTTTGTAGGAGAACCTACATTTCAAGAAGAAGAGATAACACACAGATAAATGAATAACTAAAATGTTAAATATAACACACAAGTATATAATTAAATATCCTGTGCATAGATTTAAATTAGGTAATGGATAGAGAGTAGCTTTATATTGACTGTTCAACCAAATCTCTGTAGGGCAATATATTTTGCCAGGAATTCGAATAAAATAAAGAAAAAAAGAAAAATAAAAAACTATGCAGAGGTGAGGGAACTGCACTATAGATAGAGGAGCCAGCCAGCACAGAGACTGGCAAACTATTTCAATAAGGAGCTATATAGGAAATATTTTGTGATGAGACAGTCTCTATCACAACCACTCAATTCTGCTGTTGTAGCACGAAATTAGCCATCAAACATACAAAAATAAGTGGGTGCTGCTGTGTTCCAACAAAATGTTATTTACAAAAACAGGCAGTGGGCTTGATTTGGCTCTCAAGCTGTAGTTTACCAATCCCTGAGCTAGCATAAGGGCCCTAATATGCAAACAAACTAGACATGTTAAAAGAACCCAAAGAAGACTACAATGATTATACACTTATAGCTTAGATAAAAAGTGGTATGAAATAAAGTGGAAATCACAGTTGTGGTAGGCTTATATGGAGAAAATAAAAATAAAAAGATAGGATCGTATTTTAAGGTCATGACATATTGTAAATTAGGTCTCAAATTCTTGATACACAGGTATCCATAATTCCTTTTGTATGCAAGGTGTGCCTCTCCTGTCTGTTTTGGGCTTGGACTCAGGCATGTGTTGGCTAATGGCATGGTAGCAATTGTGACACACGAGGAAGCTTGAACAGCTCTTGTGCAATGGAGCAAATTTTCCTTTCTGCTTCCAGGAAGCATTTTCTTTTATAAAAGTTCAAGTTCACTCTGGCTGCTCAAGGAAGAATTGATTACAAAGTGACAAGAGTGAAAACAGAGTGACTTGTTAAGTCTATTCCAATAGTAGAGAATGATTATGGTGACCCAGATTTGGGTCATGTTTGAATGATTCTGTAGATTTGGGGGTATAATCAACAAAATTTCATGGTTGGTTGGATGTAAGAAGTAAGAAAATAAGAGAAATCTGGGATTGCATAACAATATCACAATCAGTGTGATAGAATGGTGAGATATTGGATTGTGAGATGAGAAAAGTCTGAGGATCAACTATTTTTGAAATCAGTAATAATTAAGAGGTATGTTCTAGTCCATTTGATTTTGATGATCAGTGTGATACTTAGAACCAAAACGAATTTCTAGTTTCATGGATAATTTAGTCTTTCTTCTGAGTCACTAGAGCCTATACCCTGTAGGTCTTTGTGGAAAGGTGCCAAATTTAGTCTAATACTTAACTATTCCAAGAAAATAATGTTAAGATGTAACAAATGGAACAGTGAAGACAATGGATGCTGAGGCAGAAAAAGCTGAATTCCTTCAGAATTAAATCTAAAAATTTTTGTCATAAATCTAGTTTTACTCCTGTTTCTGGCCATATTTATCTACCTCAAAATGTATCCTTTATAAATAATAAATGCAGTTTTGGGGAATGAGAATTTATTCTCTTTTTAAAAGAAGAGACTATGGAAAATACTGAGAATCCTGGTTCCACTATTAACTGACTCTAATCTTAGACAAGTTGTATAACCTCTCCCTTTCAATTTCCTTCTATACATAATAAAATGTATTATTCAAAATTCTTTTGAGATGTTATTGTTTTATATTTATTGTTGTTTTGTTTTTTTCTTTTCTTTTTTTTTTTTTTTTTAGAGACATGGTCTCTCCTTGTCTTGCACAGGCAGGAGTGCAGTGGTGCAATCACAGCTCAAAACTAAAGAACTAACTCCTGGGCTCAAGGGATTCTCCCACCTCAGCCGCCTTAATAGCTGAAACTACAGGCATGTATCACCATGCCTGAAAATATATATATATATATATATATATATTTTTTTTTTTTTTTT